>NC_057801.1:30399032-30662909 GCF_018294505.1 Triticum aestivum | reverse complement strand
ATGCCTTTGCGGTGAGCTTTTGTTCTATCTTTGCTGTCTGCTGCGGACGGCAAAGAAGGGGGACGTTAAGTTTTCCTGTTAGCGGGTGCCACCTCCCTCTTTGCCGTCAGCTAGCGGACGGCAAAGATTCTTTGCCGTCCGCTAGCTGACGGCAAAGAGATGGCTGATGGCAAAGACATTCTTTACCGTCAGCTCTTTCTTTGTCGTCTGCTTTTCGGTAGCTGATGGCAAAGAGCTTCTTTGTCGTCCGCTAGCGGACAGCAAAGATCTGGCAGATGGCAAAGTAGCTGATTCCAGTAGTGTTTGTTGCCAAGAATGGATCCTTTCTATAGAAGGAGTTTCTCTCGAAAGAAGTGAGTGGGAGGAAAGTAGAACTTGATGAGGTAATTGTACCTTCTCTCGAATTGGAAAGTGGTACATCAGAGAAAATTGTTCCCGTGATGCCTACACCAACTAGAGAGGGAGCTAATGATGATGATCGTGAAACTTCAGATCAAGTTACTATGAATTTCGTAGGTCGACCAGAGCATGATCCGCACCAGAGTGGTATGGTAATCCTTTCCTGGAAGTCATGTTACTAGACCAAGGCGAACTTACGAAGTATGAAGAAGCTATGATGAGCCCAGATTCTGACAAACGGTTTGAGGCCATGAAATCTGAGATAGGATCCATGTATGAGAACAAAGTGTAGACTTTGGTGGACTTGCCCGATGATTGGAAAGCCAGAGAGAATAAATGGATCTTTAAGAATAAGACTGACACTGATGGTAATGCTACTATCTACAAAGCTTGACTTGTTGCAAAAGGTTTTCGACAAGTTCAAGGGGTTGACTATGATGACACTTTCTCATCTGTAGTGATGCTTAAGTCTGTCTGAATCATGTTAGCAATTGCCGCATTTTATGATTACAAAATCTGGCAAATGGATATCAAAACTGCATTCCTTAATGGATATCTTAAAGAAGAGTTGTATATGATGCAAGCAGAAGGTTTTGTCAATCCTAAAGGTGCTAACAAAGTGTGCAAGCTCCAGCAATCCATCTATGGACTGGTGCAAGCATCTCGGAGTTGGAATATACACTTTGATGAGGTGATCAAAGCATATGGTTTTATACAGACTTACAGTGAAGCCTGTATTTACAAAAAAAGTGAGTGGGAGCACTACAACATTTCTGATAAGTATATGTGAATGACATATTATTGATCATAAATGACGTACAATTTCTAAATAGCATAAAAGGATATTTGAATAAGAATTTTTTCAAAAGAAAAAACCTCGGTGAACCTGCTTACATATTGGGCATCAAGTGTTGGAAATATGCCCTAGAGGCAATAATAAAATGGTTATTATTGTATTTCCTTGTTCATGATAATTGTCTATTATTCATGCTATAATTGTATTGACTGGAAACTGCAATACATGTGTGAATACATAGACCACAAAATGTCCCTAGTGAGCCTCTAGTTGACTAGCTCGTTGATCACAGATGGTCATGGTTTCCTGACCATGGACATTGGATGTCATTGATAACGGGATCACATCATTAGGAGAATGATGTGATGGACAAGACCCAATCCTAAGCATAGCACAAGATCGTGTAGTTCGTTTGCTAAAAGCTTTTCTAATGTCAAGTATCATTTCCTTAGACCATGAGATTGTGCAACTCCCGGATACCGTAGGAATGCTTTCGGTGTGCCAAACGTCACAACATAATTGGGTGGCTATAAAGGTGCACTACGGGTATCTCCGAAAGTGTCTGTTGGGTTGGCACGAATCGAGACTGGGATTTGTCACTCCGTGAGACGGATAGGTATCTCTGGGCCCACTCGGTAATGCATCATCATAATGAGCTCAATGTGACTAAGTAGTTAGTCACAGGATCATGCATTGCGGAATGAGTAAAGTGACTTGCCGATAATGAGATTGAACGAGGTATTGGGATACCGACGATCGAATCTCGGGCAAGTAACATACTGGTTGATAAAGGGAATTGCATACGGGTTGCTTGAATCCTTGACATCATGGTTCATCCGATGAGATCATCGTGGAACATGTGGGAGCCAACATGGGTATCCAGATCCCGCTGTTGGTCATTGACCGGAGAACGTCTCGGTCATGTCTGCATGGTTCCCGAACCCGTAGGGTCTACACACTTAAGGTTCGGTGACGCTAGAGTTGTTATGGGAAATAGTATGTGGTTACCGAAGGTTGTTCGGAGTCCCGGATGAGATCCCGGACATGACGAGGAGCTCCGGAATGGTCCGGAGTGAAGATCGGTATATTGGACGAAGGGTATTGGAGTCCGGAATTGTTCCGGGGGTACCAGGTGACGACCAGCGTGTCCGAAAGGGGTTTCGGAGGCCCCGACAAGCGTTGGGGGGCCTTATGGGCCAAGGGGAGAGGGCACATCAGCCCACTAAGGGGCTGAGTGCCCCTCCCACCCCATCTCACGTAACAAGGAGATGTGGGGGCGCCACCCCTAGGGCAGCCGCCCCTCCCGGCTTGGGGGGCAAGTTTCCTAGGGGGTGGGGGCGCCAAAACCCATCTAGGGTTTCCCCTATGGCCGCCGCCCCTCCCCTAGGGAACCCTAGGGCGCCTTCCCCTCCTCCCTTCCCCCTATATATAGTGAGGGAGAGAGAGGGCAGCCACACCCTTCCCCTGGCGCAGCCCTCTCCCTCCTCCAACACCTCCTCCTCCGTAGTGCTTGGCGAAGCCCTGCCGGAGAACCACGAGCTCCACCATCACCATGTCGTCGTGCTGTCAGAGTTCTCCCTCAACTTCTCCTCTCCCCTTGCTGGATCAAGAAGGAGGAGACGTCCCCGGGCTGTACGTGTGTTGAACGCGGAGGCACCGTTGTTCGGTGCTTAGATCGGAATCAACCACGATCTGAATCGCTACGAGTACGACTCCTTCATCCGTGTTCTTGTAACGCTTCTGCTTAGCGATCTTCAAAGGTATGAAGATGCTCATCCTCTCCCTCTCGTGTTGCTAGAATCTCCATAGATTGATCTTGGTGTTGCATAGAAAATTTTGAATTTCTGCTACGTTCCCCAACATCAAGATCTATAGAGATAGATCAAGATGCTTGATAAGAATTTCAATGAGTACATACCTTGATAAGACTTTGAAGGAGTTCAAAATGGATTAGTCAAAGAAGGAGTTCTTGTCTGAGTTGTAAGCTATGAAGTTGAGTAAGACTCAAAACCAAACCACGGCAGAAAAATAGAGAGAATGAAATTCATTCCCTATGCCTCAGTCGTAGGTTCTATAAAGCATGTCATGCTGTGTACCAGACCAAATGTGTGCCTTGCCACGTGTTTGGCAAGGGGGTACAAGAGTGATCCATGAATGGATCACTGGACAACGGTCAAAATTATCCATAGGGGATAAGGAAATGTTTCTCGATTATGAGGTGATAAAGAGTTCGTCGTAAATGGTTACATTGATGCAAGCTTTGACACTAATCCAGATGACTTTGATTATCAATTTGGATGTGTATTAAACGAAGGAGCAAGTATCTAGAGTAGCTCTATGCAGAGCATTATAGACATAGAAATTTGCAAAGTACACACGGATCTAAATATTGCAGACACGTTGACTAAAACCTCTCTCACAAGCAAAACATGATCATACCTTACAACTCTTTGAGTGTTAATCACATAACAATGTGAACTAGATTATTGACTCTAGTAAACTCTTTGGGTGTTAATCACATGGCGATGTAAACTATAGGTATTAATCACATGACGATATGAACTAGATTATTGACTCTAGTAAACTCTTTGGGTGTTAATCACATGGCGATGTGAACTAGATTATTGACTCTAGTGCAAGTGGAAGACTGAAGGAAATATGCCCTAGAGGCAATAATAAAGTTGTTATTTTTGTTGGGGAACATAGTAATTTCAAAAAAATTCCTACGCACACGCAAGATCATGGTGATGCATAGCAATGAGAGGGGAGAGTGTTGTCCACGTACCCTCGTAGACCATAAGCGGAAGCGTTATGACAACGCGGTTGATGTAGTCGTACGTCTTCACGATCCGACCGATCCAAGTACCGAACATACGGCACCTCCGAGTTCAGCACACGTTCAGCTCGATGACGATCCCCGGACTCCGATCCAGCAGGGTGTCAGGGATGAGTTCCGTCAGCACGACAGCGTGGTGACGATGATGATGTTCTACCAACGCAGGGCTTCGCCTAAGCACCGCTACGATTATGACCGAGGTGGAATATGGTGGAGGGGGGCACCGCACACGGCTAAGGAACGATCACGAAGATCAACTTGTGTGTCTAGAGGTGCCCCCCTGCCCCCGTATATAAAGGAGCAAGAGGGGAGGCCGGCCGGCCCTAGGGGACGCGCCAAGGAGGGGGGAGTCCTCCTCCTAGTGGGAGTAGGACTCCCCTTTCCTAGTCCAACTAGGAAGGAGGAAGGGGGAAGGAAAGAGAGGGAGAGGGAGAGGGAAAGAGGGGTCGCGCCCCCCTCCCCTTGTCCAATTCGGACTCCCCATGGGAGGGGGCGCGCCACCTCCTGGGCTACAGCCCTCTCTCTCCCCTCAGGCCCACTAAGGCCCAATACTTCCCCGGGGGGTTCCGGTAACCCCTCCGGCACTCCGGTTTACTCCGAAATTACCCGGAACGCTTCCGGTGTCGGAATATGGTCGTCCAATATATCAATCTTTATGTCTCGATCATTTCGAGACTCCTCGTCATGTCCGGGATCACATCCGGGACTCCGAACAATCGTCGGTACATCAAAACATATAAACTCATAATAAAACTGTCATCATAACGTTAAGCGTGCGGACCCTACGGGTTCGAGAACTATGTAGACATGACCTAGAACTATTCTCGGACAATAACCAATAGCGGAACCTGGATGCTCATATTGGCTCCCACATATTCTACGAAGATCTTTATCGGTCAAACCGCATAACAACATACGTTGTTCCCTTTGTCATCGGCATGTTACTTGCCCGAGATTCGATCGTCGGTATCCAATACCTAGTTCAATCTCGTTACCGGCAAGTCTCCTTACTCGTTACATAATGCACCATTCCGTAACTAACTCATTAGCTACATTGCTTGCAAGGCTTATAGTGATGTGCATTACCGAGAGGGCCCAGAGATACCTCTCCGACAATCGGAGTGACAAATCCTAATCTCGAAATACGCCAACCCAACATGTACCTTCGGAGACACCTGTAGAGCTCCTTTATAATCACCCAGTTACGTTGTGACGTTTGGTACCACACAAAGTGTTCCTCCGGTAAACGGGAGTTGCATAATCTCATAGTTACAGGAACATGTATAAGTCATGAAGAAAGCAATAGCAACATACTAAACGATCAAGTGCTAGGCTAACGGAATGGGTCATGTCAATCACATCATTCTCCTAATGATGTGATCTCGTTAATCAAATGACAACTCTTTTGTCCATGGCTAGGAAACATAACCATCTTTGATAAACGAGCTAGTCAAGTAGAGGCATACTAGTGACACTATGTTTGTCTATGTATTCACACATGTATTATGTTTCCGGTTAATACAATTCTAGCATGAATAATAAACATTTATCATGATATAAGGAAATAAATAATAACTTTATTATTGCCTCTAGGGCATATTTCCTTGAGTCTCCCACTTGCACTAGAGTCAATAATCTAGTTCACATCATCATGTGATTTAACACCAATATTCATATCTGTATATGATTAACACCCATAGTTCACATTGTCATGTGATCAACACCCAAAGGGTTTACTAGAGTCAATAATCTAGTTCACATCGCTATGTGATTAACACTCAAAGAGTACTAAGGTATGATCATGTTTTGCTCGTGAGAGAAGTTTAGTCTACGGGTCTGTCACATTCAGAGCCGTATGTATTTTGCAAATATTCTATGTCTACAATGCTCTGCATGGAGCTACTCTAGCTAATTGCTCCCACTTTCAATATGTATCCAGATTGAGACTTAGAGTCATCTGGATCGGTGTAAAAGCTTGCATTGATGTAACTCTTTACAACGAACTCTTTTATCACCTCCATAATCGAGAAACATCTCCTTAGTCCTCACTAAGGATATTCTTGACCGTTGTCCAGTGATCTACTATTAGATCAAAATTGTATTCCTTTGCCAAACACAAAGCAAGGTATACAATAGGTCTGGTTCACAGCATAGCATACTTTATAGAACCTATGACTGAGGCATAAGGAATGACTTTTCATTCTCTTTCTATTTTCTGCCATGGTCGGGTTTTGAGTCTTACTCAACTTCACACTTTGCAACATAGGCAAGAACTCTTTCTTTGACTGTTCCATTTTGAACTATTTCAAAATCTTGTCGAGGTATGTGTTCATTGAAAACTCCTATCAAGCATCTTGATCTATCTCTATAGATCTTGATGCTCAATGTGTAAGCAGCTTCACCGAGGTCTTTCTTTGAAAAACTCCTTTCAAACACTCCTTTATGCTTTCCAGAAAATTCTACATCATTTCTGATCAACAATATGTCATTCACATATACTTATCAGAAAGGTTGTAGTGCTCCCACTCACTTTCCTGTAAATACAGGCCTTTCCAAAAGTCTGTATAAAACCATATGCTTTGATCAACTCATCAAAGCGTATATTCCAACTCCGAGATGCTTGCACCAGTCCATTGATGGATTGCTGGAGCTTGCACACTTTGTTAGCACCTTTAGGATTGACAAAACCTTCTGGTTGCATCATATACAACTCTTCTTTAATAAATCCATTAAGGAATGTAGTTTTGACATCTAATTGCCAGATTTCATAAAATGTGGCAATTGCTAACATGATCCAGACAGACTTAAGCATCGTTACAAGTGAGAAAATCTCATCGTATTCAACACCTTGAACTTGTCGAAAACCTTTCGCAACAAGTTGAGCTTTGTAGATAGTAACACTACTATCAGTGTCCGTCTTCCTCTAGAAGATCCATTTATTTAACTTGGCTTGCTGATCAACGAGCAAGTCAACCAAAGTCCATACTTTGTTCTCATACATGGATCCTATCTCAGATTTTATGGCTTCAAGCCATTTCGCGGAATCTGGGCTCACCATCGCTTCCTCATAGTTCGTAGGTTCATCATGGTCTAGTAACATGACTTCTAGAACAGGATTACCGTACCACTCTGGTGCGGATCTTACTCTGGAATACCTACGAGGTTTGGTAGCAACTTGATCTGAAGTTTCATGATCATCATCATTAACTTCCTCACTAATTGGTGTAGGAATCACTGGAACTGATTTCTGTGATGAACTACTTTCCAATAAGGGAGAAGGTACAATTACCTTATCAAGTTCTACTTTCCTCCCACTCACTTCTTTCGAGAGGAACTTCTTCTCTAGAAAGGATCCATCTTAGCAATGAATAACTTGCCTTCGGATCTATGATAGAAGGTGTACCCAACAGTTTCCTTTCGGTATTCTATGAAGATGCACTTCTCCGATTTGGGTTCGAGCTTATCAGGTTGAAACCTTTTTCACATAAGCATCGCAACTCCAAACTTTAAGATACGACAGCTTAGGTTTATTGCTAAACCATAGTTCATACGGTGTCGTCTCAACGGATTTAGATGGTGCCCTATTAAACGTGAATGCAGCTGTCTCTAATGCATAACCCCAAAACGATAGTGGTAAATCGGTAAGAGACGTCATAGATTGCACTATATCCAATAAAGTACTGTTATGACGTTCGGACACACCATTAAGTTGTGGTGTTCCAGGTGGCATGAGTTTGTGAAACTATTCCACATTTTTTTAATTGAAGACCAAACTCGTAACTCAAATATTTGTCTCCGCGATCAAATTGCAGAAACTTTATTTTCTTGTTACGATGATTCTCCACTTCACTCTGAAATTCTTTGAACTTTTCAAATGCTTCAGACTTGTGCTTCATTAAGTAGATATACTCATATCTGCTCAATTCATCTTGTGAAGGTCAGAAAATAACGATACACGTCGCAAGCCTTAACACTCATCGGATCGCATACATCGGTATGTATTATTTCCAATAAGTCAGTAGCTCGTTCCATTGTTCCGGAGAACGGAGTTTTAGTCATCTTGCCCAAAAGGCACGGTTCGCAAGCATCAAATGATTCATAACCAAGTGATTCCGAAAATCCATCTTTATGGAGTTTCTTCATGCGCTTTACACCGATATGACCCAAACGGCAGTGCCACAAATAAGTTGCACTATCATTATTAACTTTGCATCTTTTGGCATCAATATTATGAATATGTGTATCACTACGATCGAGATCCAACAAACTATTTTCATTGGGTGTATGACCATTTGAAGGTTTTATTCATGTAAACAGAACAACAATTATTCTCTGATTTTAAATGAATAAATGTATTGCAATAAACATGATCAAATCATATTCACGCTCAACGCAAACGCCAAATAACATTTATTTAGGTTTAACACTAATCCCGAAAGTATAGGGAGTGTGCGATGATGATCATATCAATCTTGGAACTACTTCCAACACTCATCATCACTTCACCCTCAACTAGTCTCTGTTTATTCTGTAACTCCTGTTTCAAGTCACTAATTTTTAGCAACTGAACAAATATCAAATACTCAGGGGCTACTATAAACACTAGTAAGGTACACATCAATAATCTGTATATCAAATATACCCTTGTTCACTCTGCCATCCTTCTTATCCACCAAATATTCAGGGTATTTCCGTTTCCAGTGAACATTTCCTTTGCAGTGTAAGCACTCAGTTTCAGGCTTTGGTTCAGCTTTGGGCTTCTTCGTGGGAGTGACAACTTGCTTGTCATTCTACTTGAAGTTCCCTTTCTTTCCCTTTGCCCTTTACTTGAAACTAGTGATCTTGTCAACCATCAACACTTGATGCTCTTTCTTGATTTCTACCTTCGTCGATTTCAACATCACGAAGAGCTCGGGAATCGTTTTCGTCATCCCTTGCATACTATAGTTCATCACAAAGTTCTACTAACTTGGTGATGGTGACTAGAGAATTCTGTCAATCACTATCTTATCTGGAAGATTAACTCCCACTTGATTCAAGCGATTGTAGTACCCAGACAATCTGAGCACATGCTCACTAGTTGAGCGATTCTCCTCCATCTTTTAGCCATAGAACTTGTTGGAGACTTCATATCTCTCAACTCGGGTATTTGCTTGAAATATTAACTTCAACTCTTGGAACATCTCATATGGTCCATGACATTCAAAACGTCTTTGAAGTCCCCATTCTAAGCCGTTAAGCATGGTGCACTAAACTATCAAGTAGTTATCATATTGAGCTAGCCAAACATTCATAACGTCTGCATCTGCTCCTGCAATAGGTCTGTCACCTATCGGTGCATTAAGGACATAATTTTTCTGTGCAGCAATGAGGATAAACCTCAGATCACGGATCCAATCCGCATTATTGCTACTAACATCTTTCAACACAATTTTCTCTAGGAACATATCAAAAATAAACATATGAAAGCAACAACGCAAGCTATTGATCTACAACATCATTTGCAAAATACTACCAGGACTAAGTTCATGATAAATTTAAGTTCAATTAATCATATTACTTAAGAACTTCCACTTAGACAGACATCTCTCTAGTCATCTAAGTGATCACGTGATCCAAATCAACTAAACCATGTCCGATCATCACGTGAGATGGAGTAGTTTCAATGGTGAACATCACTATGTTGATCATATCTACTATATGATTCACGTTCAACCTTTCGGTCTCCGTGTTCCGAGGCCATATCTGTTATATGCTAGGCTCGTCAAGTTTAACCTGAGTATTCCGCGTGTGCAACTGTTTTGCACCCGTTGTATTTGAACGTAGAGCCTATCACACCCGATCATCACGTGGTGTCTCAGCACGAAGAACTTTCGCAACGGTGCATACTCAGGAAGAACACTTCTTGATAAAATTTTTAGTGAGCGATCATCTTAAAATGCTACCGTCAATCAAAGCAAGATAAGATGCATAAAGGATAAACATCACATGCAATCAATATAAGTGATATGATATGGCCATCATCATCTTGTGCTTGTGATCTCCATCTCCAAAGCACCGTCGTGATCACCATCGTCACCGGCGCGACACCTTGATCTCCATCGTAGCATCGTTGTCGTTACGCCATCTATTGCTTCTACGACTATCGCTACCGCTTAGTGATAAAGTAAAGCAATTACAGGGCGTTTGCATTTCATACAATAAAGCGACAACCATATGGCTCCTGCCAGTTGCCGATAACTTCGGTTACAAAACATGATCATCTCATACAATAAAATATAGCATCACGTCTTGACCATATCACATCACAACATGCCCTGCAAAAACAAGTTAGACGTCCTCTACTTTGTTGTTGCAAATTTTACGTGGCTGCTACGGGCTGAGCAAGAATCGTTCTTACCTACGCATCAAAACCACAACGATAGTTCGGCAAGTTAGTGCTGTTTTAACCTTCGCAAGGACCGGGCGTAGCCACACTCAGTTCAACTAAAGTTGGAGAAACAGACACCCGCTAGTCACCTGTGTGCAAAGCACGGCGGTAAAACCAGTCTCGCGTAAGCGTACGCGTAATGTCGGTTCGTGCCGCTTCATCCAACAATACCGCCGAACCAAAGTATGACATGCTGGTAAGCAGTATGACTTGTATCGCCCACAACTCACTTGTGTTCTACTTGTGCATATAACATCTACGCATAAAACCTAGGCTCTGATACCACTGTTGGGGAACGTAGTAATTTCAAAAAAATTCATATGCACACGCAAGATCATGGTGATGCATAGCAACGAGAGGGGAGAGTGTTGTCCACGTACACTCGTAGACCGTAAGCGGAAGCGTTATGACAACGCGGTTGATGTAGTCATACGTGTTCACGACCCGACCGATCCAAGTACCGAACATATGGCACCTCCGAGTTCAGCACACGTTCACCTCGATGACGATCCTCGGACTCCGATCCAGCAGGGTGTCGGGGATGAGTTCCGTCAGCACGACGGCGTGGTGATGATGACGATGTTCTACCGACGCAGGGCTTCGCCTAAGCACCGCTACGATATGACTGAGGTGGAATATGGTGGAGGGGGGCACCGCACACGGCTAAGGAACGATCACGAAGATCAACTTGTGTGTCTAGAGGTGCCCCCCTGCCCCCCGTATATAAAGGAGCAAGGGGGGAGGCTGGCCGGCCCTAGGGGCGCGCCAAGGAGGGGGAGTCCTCCTCCTAGTGGGATTAGGACTCCCCTTTCCTAGTCCAACTAGGAAGGAGGAAGGGGGAAGGAAAGAGAGGGAGAGGGAGAGGGAAAGAGGGGCCGCGCCCCCCCTCCCCTTGTCCAATTCGGACTCCCCATGGGAGGGGGCGCGCCACCTCCTGGGCTGCAGCCCTCTCTCTCCCCTCAGGCCCACTAAGGCCCAATACTTCCCCGGGGGGTCCGGTAACCCCTCCGGCACTCCGGTTTACTCCGAAATTACCCGGAACGCTTCCGGTGTCCGAATATGGTCGTCCAATATATCAATCTTTATGTCTTGATCATTTCAAGACTCCTCGTCATGTCCGAGATCACATCCGGGACTCCGAACAACCTTCGGTACATCAAAACATATAAACTCATAATAAAACTGTCATCATAACGTTAAGCGTGCGGACCCTACGGGTTCGAGAACTATGTAGACATGACCTAGAACTATTCTCGGTCAATAACCAATAGCGGAACTTGGATGCTCATATTGGCTCCCACATATTCTACGAAGATCTTTATCGGTCAAACCGCATAACAACATACGTTGTTCCCTTTGTCATCGGCATGTTACTTGCCCGAGATTCGATCGTCGGTATCCAATACCTAGTTCAATCTCGTTACCGGCAAGTCTCTTTACTCGTTACGTAATGCATCATTCTGTAACTAACTCATTAGCTACATTGCTTGCAAGGCTTATAGTGATGTGCATTACCGAGAGGGCCCAGAGATACCTCTCCGACAATCGGAGTGACAAATCCTAATCTCGAAATACGCCAACCCAACATGTACCTTCGGAGACACCTGTAGAGCTCCTTTATAATCACCCAGTTACGTTGTGACGTTTGGTAGCACACAAAGTGTTCCTCCGGTAAACGGGAGTTGCATAATCTCATAGTTACAGGAACATATATAAGTCATGAAGAAAGCAATAGCAACATACTAAACGATCAAGTGCTAGGCTAACGGAATGGGTCATGTCAATCACATCATTCTCCTACTGATGTGATATCGTTAATCAAATGACAACTCTTTTGTCCATGGCTAGGAAACATAACCATCTTTAATAAACGAGCTAGTCAAGTAGAGGCATACTAGTGACACTATGTTTGTCTATGTATTCACACATGTATTATGTTTCCAGTTAATACAATTCTAGCATGAATAATAAACATTTATCATGATATAAGGAAATAAATAATAACTTTATTATTGCCTCTAGGGCATATTTCCTTCAATTTTATATTTCCTTATTTCATGATAACTGTTTATTATTCATGCTAGAATTGTATTAACTGGAAACTTGATAGATGTGTGGATACATAGACAAAACACTGTGTCCCTAGTAAGCCTCTACTAGACTAGCTCGTTAATCAAAGATGGTTAAGTTTCCTAACCATAGACATGTGTTGTCATTTGATGAACGGGATCACATCATTAGGAGAATGATGTGATGGACAAGACCCATCTGTTAGCTTAGCATAATGATCGTTCAGTTTTATTGCTATTACTTCCTTCATGTCAAATACATATTCCTTCGACTATGAGATTATGCAACTCCCGGATACCGGAGGAATGTCTTGTGTGCTATCAAACATCACAACATAACTGGGTGATTATAAAGATGATCTACATATATCTCCGAAGGTGTTTGTTGAGTTGGCATAGATCGAGATTAGGATTTGTCACTCCGAGTATCGGAGAGGTATCTCTGGGCCCTCTCGGTAATACACATCAAAGCTTGCAAGCAAATGACTAAGGAGTTAGTCACGAGGTGATGTATTACGGAACGAGTAAAGAGACTTGCCGGTAACGAGATGGAACTAGGTATGAAGATACCGACGATTGAATCTAATGCAAGTAACATACCGATGGACAAAGGGAATTACGTATGTTGTCATAACGGTTCGACCGATAAAGATCTTCGTAAAATACGTAGGAGCCAATATGGGCATCCAGGTTCCGATATTAGTCATTGACCGGAGAGGTGTCTCGGTCATGTCTACATAGTTCTCGAACCCGTAGGGTCCGCACGCTTAACGTTCGATGACGATATAGTATTATATGAGTTATGTGATTTGGTGACTGAATGTTGTTTGGAGTCCTGTATGAGATCACGGACATGACGATGAGTCTCGAAATGGTTGAGAGGTAAAGATTGATATATAGGACGATGATATTCGAACGCCGGAATGGTTTTCGAGTGCACGGGGTACTTATCGGGTCACCGGAAGGGGTTCCGGACACCCCCGGCAATATGTATGGGCTTAATGGGCCAAGGAGGGACAGACCAGCCCACAAGGGGCTGGTGCCCCCCTGCCCTGGCCAGCCGGCCCTAGGGGAAGGAAAGGGGAAGGGGGAGGCCCCTCCTGCCTTTCCTCCTCAAGGGAGAAAGGAAAAAGGGGGGGCACCTCCCTCCCCTGCCTTTCCCACTCACACATATATGGCAGCGGGAGCGACTTGGGAGGAAGCCCAAGTAGGATTCCTCCTACTTGGGGCGCGCCTAGGGCTGCTCCTCCTTCCCTCCCACCTATATATACATGGGGGGGCCACACATAGGGACACAGACAATTGCCTAGCCGTCTGCGGCGTCCCCCTCCACCGTTTACACCCTCGGTCATATTTTCGTAGTGCTTAGGCGAAGCCCTGAGGAGATCACTTCACCATCACCGTCATCACGCCATCGTGTTGTCGGAACTCATCTACTACCTCGTTGTCTTGCTGGATCAAGAAGGCGGAGGACGCCACCGAGTTGAACATGTGCAGAACATGGAGGTGCCGTACGTTCGGTACTTGATCAGTTGGAGCACGAAGAAGTTCGACTACATCAACCGCGTTGTTAAACGCTTCCGCTTACGGTCTATGAGGGTACGTAGACACTCTCCCCTCTCGTTGCTATGCATCTCCTAGATAGATCTTGCGTGAGCATAGGAAATTTTTGAAATTGCATGCTACGTTCCCCTACATTGGGCGCTTCGGACGATGATAGAGGTGGGCGGGTTTGGGAAAGGAGAGGAGAGCTGGTGGTCTGATGGTGTAGGACTTGGCATGCATGGCCGGTCGGCTTAAATAACCGGGTCGCCGCTACTTCAATGAAGATAGATCTTGTTTCTTCATAGTCAAGAAAAAACACCTCATGATTCGCTGGCATTTGACGCTACCGATTGATTAATTGAATGGCTATGGAATATATGGATAACTTAGTCGGGCGGGTAATGTAGGCCATCCTTAAGCATGCATGCGTTCTGAGACGTGTTCTTGCTCATTTTGTTAGCCTGGTAGCCTGTTAGTGCTGGTTGTATGCATCTTTGTTAGACAGCGGCCAGGCATCTTTTGTCATGGTTTCTATTTGTTTGATGCTAAATTTAAGTTAATAATAGTGCTCTTATTTAAAAATCACAACATAACAAGATTCATTCTCCTTGTCAGATTAGCTCTGTACCCATCAGGAAAGAACAAGTTGCTTAAGACCCATGAGAAGATTTCCTTCCTTTGAGGCCTTGTAGGGCAGAACGGGCCCTTGGTTTCAACCATGATTTTTTGACATTGGGAGACTTCAATTTTTAGGTTCGGTGCTGCGTATTCTCGTTTATTTAGGATCAACTAATTATAATCCTTACTTTCCCAATGCATCGAACAAGAGATCAGAACAATCTAATATTTTTTATTAAAAGGGTATCTTCTAATCTCCATCTTTAATTCATCAAAATCTATACAAAAAATTGGGACGTCTATCGAAGCAAAACTTTGTTTTGTCATTGCCAAAGAGTGCCAAAACGGGCCTCGGCAACATTCTTTTCAGCATTTGATGTTAGATAATCCGCTAGCATTGGAATCTATGGCGAAACCTGCAGGCCATCCGTGAGCAAGTGCGCGTCCTCTTTCTAATAACTGTACATTACTCCTGTATATAAGTACAGTGTGATTACTTACAATATGAATGTTGATCAGTTCAACTTCTGAATTCAATCTTTCCGTCAACTTGAACTGAGTATATGTATATTACAGTGCTGATCCTGAAATTTGCTCCTAGTACATACACCTACCATTTGAATCATTGCCAAGCTCAGAAATGCATTGTTACTGCAACCATGAGCCTGTACTTATTAGTAGTAAGATGAATCACCTCATTAGCAAACTCTATGCTATATACAACTCATCCGATCGACAGGGGCAGCGCCCTTATTTCTCCAGAATCAATACAAAGCACATCATAACCCGCTAGCATTCGACGCTACCGAGTGGTTCGTTGACTGGCTATGGAATCTATGGATGACCGAGTCAGGCGAAAACTGCAGGCCCTCCGTGAGCAAGTGCGCGTCCTCTTTCTGAGACGCCTTCTTCTTCATGCTCTTAGCCCGACAGTCTCCGTCCCTGACGCAGGTCAGGATCTCCACCACCTCCTTGATCGACGGCCTCAGATCCCTCTCCATCTGCAGGCACTGGAAGGCCACCTCAGCCACGCGGTCGATCGTCCTCTTCGTTTCGGGGTCGGTGTCGTAGCCGAGCTCCGGATCAACCAGCTGAACAACTTCATGGTTCTGAATCCTGTTGAGAGCCATGTTGGCCAGGTTGATCTCACTGTGGCTCCTGCTCATGTCCACAGCAGGCTTTGAGGATATCAGCTCCACCAACACAACGCCAAAGCTGTAAACGTCGCTCTTGTCGGTCAGCTTGTAGCACTGGTGGTACACGGGGTCGACGTAGCCAGGTGTGCCCTGTGGAACGGTCGAGACATGGGTGACCTCGAGCGGGAACAGGCGCGACAACCCAAAGTCTGCAACTTTGACATGAAAGCTGTTGTCAAGCAATATGTTGGTTGTCTTCACATCCCGATGTATGATCTCGACTGCATGGAGGTAGGCCAGTGCTTCAGCTGTTTCTATGGCAATGTTCAGTCTTAGAGGCCACGTGAGGCCTCGTTCCGCCGAGCGAGATCCGTGAAGATGGTCTGCGACAGTCCCATTTGCGATGAACTCGTACACCAGGAGAAGGTCACGGCTCATTCGCGACGTGCAGCCATATAGGATGACCAGGTTCTGGTGGAGCAGGCGGGACAGGATGTCGACCTCATTCAGGAACTGCTCAACCCGTCTGTAGTTGTTCTTGTAAAGGCGTTTCACCGCAACTACTCTCCCATCCTTGAGTTTTCCTGAATGATAAAATACAGTTGAGAACAGAGCTCCTACCATCTGCAATTTGCGTATATGATTGACAAAAATGACAAGCAACGAGTTTGGCAAACATGTGTTTTACCTTTATAAACAGTTCCAAAGCCACCATCACCAAGCTCCCTTGAAGCACTAAATCCATCAGTAGCCACTTCGAGTTCCTCGAAAGTGAAGATATGAGGAGAACCACCCAGCTCAAGGTCTTTACTGTATGTCGTCATTGAAGATCCACTTCGCATGAACTCATTTGAAGCTATAGCTTGTTTCTTCTTCTTTCGTTGGTGCAAGACAAAGAAGACGAACAGAAAGATTGCACCAGCACCGAGTACTGCTCCAACTGTCCACGACAACAATATAACATATTAGCAACATGAAGCAAGTAAGCAGCCAAGGGATCTGACTAATTCTGCATCATGAGATTTCACCCCCTTATTCTGGTACAATATGGAGCACAGGAAATAAGAACCGAAGGAAGCTTGAGAGTTGATTAACACTCACCTATTATGAAAATTGTTTTCATCCTTGTACTCCCCCCTGCATAAGAAGAGTCTGTAAAATATCTATACGGTTTATGAAGAAACAAACAAGAAGTATGAGTAGTAAGTTGACAAATGAAGAAGAATTTTATCTAGGATAAGTGTGCCAGCTTTTACATAAAGTTGAACTCCCTTTGTGACTGGTTAATGAGGAAAATACAGCAACAGCTGAATTTCAGATTCTCAATTGAAGGTGACAACATATATGAAGAAAAAATTGATAGAAGCCACAATCATGACATTTAGAGAGTGAATGTGTGCCCTATTTCGTTCTTTTGGTCCTTCCTCTTCTGCACTCCTTAAGCAGTGCAACACTCAAGTACTCAACCTTCAGTGACTTAAGCAGTGCATCTCTAAGTACCCACTTAAACTAACCACAGCGCCCAATTCATCTTTACACCCCTAACTAATTCAACAACGAACAGTTGCAATAACATTGACTTCCACGCGTTTGAAACACGGACCAGGGCACAGAAAAATAAGCGCATCGATCGGCAATTACGGGGAATAGTCTGTTTGGAACTGTCAGTACGGCATCTTTGTTGAATAGAGTTTTTGACTAATTCAACAAATGCATTTGACTAGGAATCCATAGGCTCCAATCATCCAACGTCTCAATCAATGGGCTAACTTCATCACTAACTACCAAAAACAAAATAATAGTCTGCAGGAGCTCCAAGAAACCAAGCAAGCACTCAAGAGTTGAGAAAACAACAATCAGCATTCTATGTTCCTCCTAGCAACAGCGACGTAAAACGCAGTGAATCTCTTGTTGACAGCGATTCAATGTCAGATAGCAGTATCAAAATTGCTAACTACGTCAGGCATTTTTGGAGACACTGAATCGGTCGCTAGCACTTGAGAAATTTTGAGGGGATTAGCTTGATCAAAGAACTAGTTATTGACTAGGGAAATTCATGGTGGCGCTGTCAGTTAATTTTCCTCAACTCACCGCACTTCTCAGGGTACACGCCGCCGGAGCAATGGCAGGAAAACCCGGTGCCGTTGTTGGCATACCTGCACTGCCCGCCGCTTGCCTCGCACTTGGGGCAATCGTCCGACGGCACCGTCCACTGAAGCAGGAACCCTCGTCTCATGCTCCGGACGTAGTCGTCGCCCGCCGGAAAACCAAGAACTGGCACAACGGAGAGACGGCAGGCCGGCGGGACAACCCCTGATTCCCGGTGGCTGCCGTACTCCCCGCCAAGGCGGAAGAAGGACTCGCTGGCGCAACGAGTGCGGTTGAATCCCGGCGGCGTCGCCTCCTTGGTGCAGTTGTCGAGGACGAGCAGCTCCTTGTTCCTCTTGCTGATGACGAACGGGCTCAGCCCGAGACCCAGCGAAATGTTGAACCAGAACTTGGGGCAGCCGTCGTCGAGCGGGAGGTTCTTGTCGACGGCGAGGAAGGAGGAGTTCTCGGCGAAGACTTGAACGACCTGGTAGGCCCCGAGTATGGAGCGGCTGAGGAGAGCTTGGCTGCCGTTGCAGTTCAGCTGGAACGACGGGGACCCGCACGGCGGCCGGCCGGGCTCCTCCAGCCAGAACGGGTAACTGATGTTCAGGTCGCCGCATTTCTTGGGCGAGCAGGCCGCTGCGGCCGGCGCAGGCAGCCGGAGAAAGGAAGCGACCGACTGACCGGAGCGGGAGAGGACTAGTTAACGGGACAGAATGGAGGGTGGGATGTGCGACTTGGGGAAGAAGGACGGTGGCCAGAGCGGCTTGACCGGTCAGAGTCAATGCTCTATTTCTTTTCCATTTCCGTTTTTTTAATCAGTTTCCCTTAGATTTCGGGGATGCCGTTGGACAGCGGCAATGCCGCGGCGACGGCGAGGAGCGCCCGCCATGGCCCGCCACGGCGACGGCGACGGCTTGCCAACCCGCCATTAATTTTGCATGGCCCGCTAGAGAAGGGAAGCTGAGGCCAAATTGTTTGTTTCCTAGGAACTCGATAGAAAAAGATTAATTCAACGACTGAACTCACCACTACCGGCACTCGGCGTCAGCGGCCGCCATGTGAGGAGGAATCCATCGCTGATGAGCTCTATGTAGTGGCTGGCATTCACCTTCCCAGTCGCCCCGAGCACCGGCACGGCGGTGACGTTGCAGCCCGGCAAATCGTAGCTGCCGGCGATCACGCCCGTCGCGTTGTAACGCCCTCCTGCGCGGACAAAGGTGTTGTTCCGGCACACCGTCGCCGCCAGCCCCGCTCGGTGCACCGTCTCCAGCGACGGTGCCCTGGTGCAGTTGTAGAAGATGAGGTTCCGGTTGAGGCTGCTGATGGAGAAGGGAGGCCCGGTTTTGGTGGCGGTGTTGGCCTTGGGTACGTGGCATCCTCTCTCGCCGGAGAGATTGAAGTCGCCGAGCTTGTGGACGTCGGAGACGAGCAAGGAACTATTGATGTAGAATATGTTGAGGATCTGCAGCCCGAACCCGCGCTCGTAGTACCCGAGGTAGGGGACGCCGTCGGTGCAGTGGACCTGGAACCCGGACTGCGCGCACCGGTTCTCCTCAGAGCCCGAGACGATCCCAAACGGGGGCGAGACAGTCACGTTGCCGCATCGCTCCGGCTCGCAGGACGCCGCCGCGACGAGCATCCGTGCCGGCATCGTATAGACCACGGCGAGAACGGAGACGAAGAGGCAAGGCCCCAGGCGCCATGGGAACATGCGAGAGAGGATGATTCTGGTAGATGGCTGAGGTGAGTAGCAGGATAATTCTTTGGGCACAAGGTGGATGGAGGAGGATATAGAATTCTATCAACTGAGATACTCATCGTACGTACCTACTACGTATATGGACATCCACCCGGGAGGGGAGGGGGGTCAGTGAGTGATCAGCCGGAACATTTGACCGGTGCAGCCAACGTCCACACACGCGCATTTCAGTCACCCCTCCAGGTCGTGGTCGAGCAGTGATGCGACTGGACCGGATAAGGAAGATGCGAGCCCGGGGTCGTGGATCGTGTCGATCGGCTGCGGCTAGTGCACGCTCTTGTCGGCCATGGACCCATGGGTATGAGCTAGCTGGATACTTGTGCGAGGACTGGTAACAGTACGTGGTCGGACGCAGACCCACAGAGACGATGCTACAAAGATCACCCACGCCTCACACTAAAACGAATGCTACGAGGTCTCAAACTGGATAGAAAGATAGATAGATAGATAGATAGATAGATAGATAGGCACTGCTGCCCAGCTCATCAGAAACTAACAGCGGCGCTACACGTTTACCCGACCATCACTCGTGGCCGCAACGAGGTGTCACACTAAAACATGCAAATGCCAGGAGGATTTCACTGGGTCTAAAACAGGATATAAAGCAGTGCCGCCCAACTCATTCAGAAACTAGGTCTCAGCCACAGCACACAAGGATGAAATGCATCTACGCGACAGCCTACCGAAGATAAAAAGGGTACCAGCACTAACTTGCGCAATGCCAACATGATTGCCGGCCAAGATGCAGTGCACCGGAGAAAATCTAGCTAGAACAGGCATGTCAGGACGTGCCAACTTGGCTATGGTCAAGTGGGCGCACGTACTGGGCGAGAGCAGGAAGGTGGAAGTGCCGCGCTGGCCACATCCATCCATCCGACACAACTGGGCACCACGACTACGTACGGGTCCACGGCCTTATCCTCAAATAAGGCATGATTGATAGCTTGGTTCGACGAGGCAAATCCAAGTAAAGATACAGCACGTACTACACCTTAGCCACACGAACTTGGTTAAAAGATGATTTGGCTACTCAACTTACGTGGAGGTGCAGGTGCAGGCGGCAGACCCCATGTCAAGAGGAAGCCATCCCTGACGAGCCGCTCGTAGTCGCTCGCGTTCACCTCGCCGGAGGACGAGCCCAGCACCGGCAGGACAGCGGGCGGCGCAGCCTCGCACGGCATGGCCGCCGTAGCCGCCCGTCTCGCTGTAACGCCCTCCAGCGCGGATGAACACCTTGCTCCCGTTCCGGCACCCCATCCCCGTCGGCACCAGCTCTCTCCGCCGACGTGCGCCCAGAGCCGCTGCTCCAGCCACCTTCTCCGTGCAGTTGTACAAGATGAGGTCCAGGTTGACGGGGGCGATCCTGAACTGGACGCCGAGTTTGGCGGAGGTGTTCTGCATCGGCAGGCAGCCGTTGGACAACAGTTCCAGCTTGCCCCGATCAACGACATGCAAGCTGCGTTCCTCGTACTTGATATCCATGATTGCAAAGCCGTGCCCCAAGAGAACAGAGCTCTGGAGAACTGGAGTGTTGTTGACGCAGGTGACCTCAAAATCTGAGAGACCACATGCTCGTCCCGCCTTGTTGTCCCTGAGCCAGAACGGGGCAGAGATGGTCTGGTTGCTGCACATCTTGGCCGAGCCCGAGCATCCTTCCGCTCGTTCCTCAGCCGCCGCGACCGCGAGCATCAGCGGTAGCCATAGCGCCCGAAAGAACCAGCAGCCCGGAGCCATAGGAATGGAAGATTTGGAAATATTGCAGTGAACAGCAAAGGAGGTCCGTGGCTGGAAGGGTGGTCATAGGCTACAGGGTATGAGAGAATACGCTTGGTCTGAGCACCAACGATATATGAGGACAGACGGCGAGTGAGCGGACAACATTTGATTGGAAGATTGGGGCAAATGATCGTCGTCCACAAAATATAATGAACACAGTGATGTGAGCCATGACTTATCAAATTTTGGGGTTCCCCTTTGAAGAGGTAAGCCATGATCATGGCCTCTTTTGAACCAGTGATGTGACTAGAACCAGGATCTTTTCGGTATCTCTACTTCATGCGCTCGTCGGCTATCTGGCCAGATTATAATCCTGGTACAACCTTCACACTTCGCAGGATACTGGTTTTTTTAGGGATGACAGATCCAGTATAAAAGAAGGTTCTATAGCCTGATCCGTCACTAGGTTGCAATTTTTTTTTCTTTTGAAATTGCATACAAATTTCTAATTTTGTAAAGGTCTCCTGGCGTGCTGCAATTCGGCTGGAAATTGCAAAAAATAAACATAAGCCTATAAGTCCATATGTCTATTTCTGACTGGGCCCTTACTGGATTATACACTTAACAAGTGAACGAAGCTAATTTTGGCCATAGTGCAGACTTCAGAAGTTCAGAGTTCAGACTAAGCAAAAGACACTTATGGTGTACCCACTTCCACTTGCTAATAAACGTCTAATGATGCACACATCTACTGTACAGGATTCCTTGCCAACATGCAGCCAAGATATAGTATGCAGTGTGCAGTGATCTAGAAAATATCTGGAAAATAGACTACGCAAAAGGTAGGCAGAACATCCGCGACGATCAACTCAACCTTATCCTCCTTAGGTGACATGATTTATTGCTTGGTTCGATACGGGAAAATCCAAGCAAATTAGGCACTGCACGTCCTAGCTCACCTACGAACTTGACTACAAGATGAACTTACGTGGCCGTTCCCATGTCAGAAGGAAGCCATCGTGAATGAGCCCCTCATAGTCACTTGCGTTCGCCCCTGCAGATGAGCCCGGCACCGGCACGACGATAGCAGCACAGCCCTCCAAAGCGTAGCTGGCGTAGTGTCCGCTCGGGTCATGAGGTACTCCCACGCGGACAAGCACCTCCCACTTGTTCTCGCACCTCATTCTGGTATGCACCAGGCCTCTGTCCTGACGTGCCAAGGCTCCCGCCGCCGCCTCCTCCGTGCAGTTGTAGAGGATGAGGTTCAGGTTGACGGGATCGATCCTAAACAGATGGTTCAGCTTGCTTGAGGTGTTATAGAACGGGAACGGCGGACGGCAGCTGTTGTTGGCATGCAACACGTCCAGCTTGCCCAGATCAATGGCATACAAGCTGTGTTCCTCGTAAGAGATGTTGAGGATTTTGAAGCCGTTGTTGAAGGGTATAGAGCTCCGTAGACTGCTGATGGTACCATTGCAGGTGACCTCGAAATCCAAGGAACCGCATGGTCTCTCAAGCTCTTTCGTCGCGAGCCAGAACGGATCAGAGATGCTGACGTTGCCGCACTTCTTGGCCGAGCAGTCTCTCCGCTGCTGGTCCTCAGCCACCACGAGCATCAGTGGCAGCCACCACACCGCGACGAA
The DNA here is from genome assembly GCF_018294505.1 of Triticum aestivum. Classification (NCBI taxonomy): domain Eukaryota; kingdom Viridiplantae; phylum Streptophyta; class Magnoliopsida; order Poales; family Poaceae; genus Triticum; species Triticum aestivum. The sequence continues at coordinate 30,639,868 of NC_057801.1, read as the reverse complement.
GACCAAGAACCAGCAGCAGCTGGGAGACATCGGAGCACAAATATTGGGAGAGATTATGGTGAACAGCAGAGGTGGGTGGCTGGATTCGGTGGACATGGGCTATTGGGAAGGTAGAGACTACACGTAAGAGAGAATACAGTGGTCGAAGCTTGAACCACATATATGCATGGGGACGGCGAACGAGCGGACTAGTATTGAACATTTGACTGGAAATTCTTGCCAAGAGATCATTGTCCAGGAAGTTTCCCAATGGAGACCCCATGGACTAGTAAGCCATGACTTATCAAATCTGCAGTTAAGGTATGCCATGACCCCATGACCTTGGTTTGCCCGCGAAGTGACTGCTGAAAACCTGGAACCAGGACCAGGATATTTTGTGCTCTTGCTTAGACGTTTATGTAATTTAATAAAAAATATCGTCAGTGGTGCACATCTCTCTTAACAAAATTTTTTGCCGTGGTGCAGAGTTGAGGAGTTCAGAGTTCAGTCACCGTGGGACAAGGCAGAAGTTCTGGCAGTAGACTTTGTTCTGAACCCAAAAGTACTAACATGATTGTTGCTTGGTTTGATTAGGGAAATCCTGGCAAATTATGCACTGTGGCTAGCCGAACCAGATTAAAAGATGATTTGACGGGTGAACTTACGTGCAGGCCGAGGAGCTTCATCCCATGTCAATAGGAAGCCATCCTTGATGAGCTCCTCGTACTGGCTCGCGTTTGTCTCGCCGGACGGCAAGCCCAGCACCGGCAAGACGATTGGAGTGCAGCCCTCCAAAGCATAACTCGAGTATTTCCCGGTGGGGTCGTGTGGTACTCCTGCGCGAACAAACGTGTTGCTCGTGTTCACGCACCTCATCGTCTTCGCCAGCACCAGTTCATTTCCCCGGCGTGCCGCAGCAGCCGCCGTGCAGTTGTACAAGATGAGTTCCAGGTTGACGGGGCCGATCTTAAACGGGGGCGCCAGTTTGACAGAGGTGTTCCAGATCGGAGCGCAGTGGTTGAAGATCTTGGGCGGGTCGTGTAATAGTTGCAGCTTGCCCAGATCAATGACGTGCAAGCTGCGTTTCCCGTAGGAGATATTGAGGATTGCAAAGCCAGGGGTGAAGCGCACGGAGCTCGGTAAAAATGGATAACTGTTGTTAAGGCATGTAAGCTGGAAGTCCGGCGATCCAGGCGGACCACATGATCTTCCCGTCTCCAAGTCAGTGAACCAGAATGGATTTGAGATCCTAACGTCGCCGCACTTGGCCGAGCAGACTTCTCCTTGCTGCTCCTGAGCCTCCACGAGCACCAGTGGCAGCCACCAAACCCAGATTAAGGTGAGGAACCAGGAACTCGGAGCCATCGGAGTAGAAGGGATTTGGAAAGATTGCAGCGAGCAATGCCAAAGGGGGTTGTGGTGGTCGGCTACACGTAAGAGAGAAATACCGTGGTCGAAGCACCATCAATATAAGGGGACGGCAAGCCAGCGGAGTACTGTTAGCCGGAACATTTGACTGGAAAGTTTCTCCAAGCGATCGTCCTCCACGAAATTCCCCAATTGACTGACCCCTTAGACTGGAAAGCCATGACCATGACCTGAGAGACCCCGTGATGTGACCTTAAACCAGGATGCTTCGCTGGGTCTGTCGGTTCCGGGCACTTCATGCTCTTGTTCTACGGCATTCACACTTGACAGGCAGTAACTATCCGTACACTGATTGGCTATTGGGGTTGCGCATTGTAGAAATTGAGTGCAATTTTCCTGTCTTTGCAGGGGAGACGTCTGTTCAAACCTAGAGTTCACACATTTTACTTTGCGTCATTTTAGCTTTTGTACCATGCGACTAGTGGTTTCTCCAAGGACTTGAAAGCATCAAAACCATTTCTGAACTAATTCTTTACGCCGTCTTTTTAATATTGTTTTTTTTAAGCAGCAAGTCTTCTCATCGATTTTAATTACAGAAACCGCCACAACTTTTTAAACCCGTTAAGAAACCAACTATCCAGTGAAACGGGCCTCAAATAAAACTCAAAGATGACACTCGGATAAAACTACGAGCGAGGATGCGGGTTTATGTATCTGCCCAGGTGGCCCACAACTAAGGGGCTCGGACCCAAAACAAGGTTTGCAGGCTACGCTGACAAACCCTATTTGACGCCCATTAACATGTCAGCATAACACAAAAGAGGACGCATAATTGGATCGAGCACATCTCCTGGTTTGGTCAGTTTTATGTTTCGTTCTTTTCTTTTCTTTTTATTAGAATTTTCTCTAGTTTTCTATTTTTATGCTTCCCTTTTTTTAGGTGGCTTTTTATTTTTTCTAATTTTCCTTTCTGTATCAGTTTTATATTTATTTTTATAAATCTTTCCTCTTTTGATTATTTTTATTTAGTTCATTAAAAATTATGTAAATTCGTTAAACATCTGAATATAATTATCTGTGCATGTGAAAAAATAAAATATGTGGTGAACATTTTATTTCACATATACGATTTTAAAAATTCCATGGATTTTTTATACATGAATATAATTGTTTGTATGAATGAACATTTCTTTCATTTCCCTCAATCTCTTGTGCACTTTTTAAAGCTGATATTTTCACAACATTTTAAAATCTTACTAAGCAAAATTCATTTTTTGCAAAAAAAAAAGACACGGGCTAACATAGGTTGTGGCAACAGCTGGCCCAAAATAGCTGCACGTGGTCGTTTGTCCACCTATTTGACGCCTAAGGACTCCGCTACGCCAGTTGTGGGCCAACGCAGCGTAATCCAACCAATCCAAAAGTTCCAAAAAAATTGATACGTTGTCTGAAGCTGAAAGTGCGACTTTGTCTCAAAAAAAAAAGTGTGACTGGTCTATGACTGGATAACTGAACAAGTGTGTGATGCCAATTTATGCTGTATATATGGCCGACTTCAGGAGTTCAGTTCAGACTAACTAGGGCCTGTTTGATTCACTGGATTTCTAAAATATCAACTTCATCCTAATCCTCGGCTAATGTCATGTTCGATTGTTTGATCGATTATGGAATCCATGAAAGTTACGTAGGCACTCCACGTCCTAGCTTAGCTACAAACTTGATTAAAAGATGATTTGGCCGGTGAACTTACGTGCAGGGGGTGGATCCCATGTCAGGAGGAAACCATCGCTGATGAGCTGCTCGTAGTCACTCGCGTTGGCCCCGCCTGACGAGCCCATCATCGGCACGAGGAGAGCATCACAGCCCTCCAAGGCGTAGCCTCCATAGTTCCCGGTGGCATCGTAGCGCACTCCCGCGCGGACATAAGTGTTCCTCCCGTTCCCACATCTCACCTCCGCCAGTGACACGTCCGGACGCGCCACCGTCTTGGTGCAGTTGTAGAAGATGAGGTTCAGGTTGGCGGGGTCAACCTTAAACGGCAGTGCCAGCTTGCTGGAGGTGTTCCACTTTGGGAAATGGCAGCTGCTGTTGGAGACGTTGAAGTCTCTCTCTTTATGTGCATCAACCACGCGCAAACTGCGTTCCTCATAGGAGATGTCCATGATCGCAAAGCCACTGGATCCAGAGCTCCGGAGAATTGGGGTGCCGTTGAAGCAACCGACCTCAAAATCCAAAGGACCACACGATCGTCCCGTCTCCAATTGGGACAGCCAGAACGGTTGGGAGATGGTGAGGATGCCGCACGTCTTGGCCGATCCCGAGCAGCCTTCCCCATGCTGCTCCTCGGCCCCAGCGTCCGTCAGTGGCAGCCACCATACTACCAAGACGAACACCAAGAACCAGCAGCTAGTGGTAGCCATAGGAACAGAAGAAGATTTGGCCGTGGGGCGGTGGAGAAATGTGTATGAGAGGATATCGTGGTTGAAGAAAGATATATGTGGAGGAATCCTATGGTGGTACGAACAAATGACTGGAAAATCGGGGCTAAGCTATCGTCATCCACAAATTCCCTCAACCACCGCTTGGACTTGTCGGCCATGGTTTCTGAATCTCCAATCCTAACACCATTGACGGGTAAGCCATCATCATGACCTTTGTGTGCCCGTGATGTGACATGAACCTGGATGCTTATAGGTTGGCTGGTTCCGTACCGGCTACTTCATGCTTTTGTCAGCTATCTAAGTACAAGATTCCTTCGTCGAGAAAGTTTTAGATGCCAGACTCTAATATTTATTCAACATTCAGACTTGACAGGTAATGCTATGTCAGTATCCGATGAAAAAGATGATCATTTGTCGGGTTATTGGGTTGTGCATTTTAAAAACTCCGTGCAAATTTTAGTCCAGACGGAGATTAATTTATCGTCGACCAAAAATACATATTAAGCACTTGTCTTTCAAGTACGTCTTGTTCATGGATTCTTGGGTCGGGATAGGTTTGTACAGAGATCACATTCTACAGGGAAAAGAAAAACGATTCTCCATCTCAGGCGAGGTCATGCACGGAGTGCACCTGTTATGTGCTAGGAGCGGCGCAGCCTTTCCAGAGTTAAGGGGAGTAAACCGAGGGTGCGTCTCACAAATTAGCGGCGAGTAACCTCGCTGGAGTTGGGTGGAGCACAGAGATCAATGGTGCCTGACAGAAACACTACAGTATGCTGGAGGTTGCTTGCCAACGAGCACGAGAACAAAACGAGATGAGATGCAGAAGGGGAGACAGTGGCATGTTGCATCTCAGCCACTTGGCGGAGCCAGGATTGGCTGAAAAACTAAGGGCCAAAAAACCCCAGTTTCAAGGCATGTTTTCAGTTCTTGGTAGCTTAAGCAGGAAACAATAAAAGCAAAGTGTCGCTTTTTTTCCAATGCTATATTCGAACCAGCCGCGATGATCCTTATACCAATAATGAATATCACTGGGCTTGAGTTAGGCTGTAATGCAATTATCGGTTGTTTGAGTTGAAGGATCCCTTTCCGTGGATCCGGGGGTTTGAACTTGAAAATAAGATGGCATTATTTTGTTTCTTTATTCATCTTATCTTCATGTAAAATTGTAAGATTATATAGAAACAAAAATTACTAAATGTCTAAATCGGTTTCCATATTTATGTTGGAAAGGGGGAAGCACTAATAAGAACTAAATATCATCATCGTTTATCAAACCAATGGCATCTGGCAAGAAATGTTGAGATTTGGAAGAACTGAGATGGCAGTTTTGTGGGATGGCCGGATGGGGCAATACCTCCGTGCAACGGCGGAGCTGGGCCGCTGAGGCGAAAGAACGAAGGGACCTGGGTGGGTTGCTCCTGGCCTCCTGCGGTCCTGCCTCCTGGCAAAGGCCGCCTCGCCGGGCGGCCTGCCGCCTGTCCGGGGTCGCCGCCTCGCCGAACATGGCCGCACGAGCACGACGGCGGGCGGCGGCGGCCTGGCCGGCAGGGTAGGGTTCGTCCAAGGAGCGGTTTGTTTGAGCTTCTCGATCGCTAGGCGGTATTGGGCCAGCCTTCACAGACCTCTGGCCCAGCTAGAGGGTTAAGAATGGGCTGTGCCCCAGGCCTATCTTTTTTTTAAATATGGGCTGTAAATTTTTCTGCGGCCCAACCCATTCCCTAGGCTTCCTGGGGCCCAGCTCCACGGCAGTGACAATGTGACATTCATTAGCAGGCAAGAAAAAAAAAGACTAGCTCTTCCACAGCAACGACAGTGAGCCCCAGTGGCTCCCTCTCCTCCAACACAAGGCCGGCACCGCATCTCCTCCGCAGTCCACGGCGCGGCTCTCCTACACGCCAGCACGACGCTAGCTTTCCCCCGCATCGGCCGCTCGACGCCGATCTAGCGGGATAAGCGCCGACAACTAAGGTTAAAGCTAGACGCATTTTCCTCTCTTTCTTCCTCCTAGGGAGAGACAGGTCCACATCGTGTTGGTTTGTAAATCGAACGAGGTAGCAATACCAAAATCGGGCCAACAAAATGTAATCTTAACTGACAGCTAATTAGTATGACTACTAAAAACTAATGAAATGCTAAAAATCTGATGTCATATTTTTAAGCATGGCAAATAAAATGTTTTATGACATTGCCATGGTTGCTAAAGAGAATTGCCTGGCTCGTGACACGTAATTTTCCATATAACATGTTTGATTTGCCATTGTTAAAAGTCAGACATCAGATTTGTAGCGTGATCCAAACTAATTAGCAGGAAAAGAAAAAAAAACCTTTTTTATGTTTTAACTCCACGTAAATTTATTTCTTGATAGGGGAGAAGGCCATTTCAAACATAGAGATCATATATTTGTTGTACATTATTAGCTTTTGTAACGTGCTACTTGGCTGAGTTAGAGACTACAAATTCTCCAAGAACATGTCTTTTATGGCTTAAATCTTGTTATTCAAATAGGTAATAGAAAATTCATAGAATCTAAATGCTAACATATTTTATTCAATAAAAATAAAATATATTAATGGTTGAGATTATTTTTTGTTTTGATATTGTTCTTAAGCTATGGGCGGAAGCTAGTTGTGGTCCCTTTGCTTTATATAGTAGCTGTTGTTATTAGTTTCTGGTTGTTGCACCGGATTTGTTAGGTGTGTTGTATTGTTTGTGCTTGTTCATTTCAAAGTCCTAACCAGTCGGTCGTTTGGCCGGCTGAACCCTCTCATGTTCTTAATATATTACATGCAGTTCTTCTGCATGGATCAAAAGAGAAATATGGAGCTAATGTCAAAGAAAATATTCTCACCAGATGGCCAATAGCCCAATACCCATCATTGTGGGCCAAATAGATGTAATTCAGCCGAAAGTCCAAAAAATATAAATATAGGCCCAATAGGCCGTATGTCTGAAAGTCTATCGACGACTAGGCTCTAACTGGACTGAACAAGTTCCTCAAAAAAAAATCTGGACTGAACAAGTGCATGATGCTAATTTCGGCCGCAGTGGCGACCTCAGAAGTTTCGAACTTTTTTTATTTTTTTTTCAAGAATATGTCAACGACGTACCATATTTTTATAGAAGAGAGCAAGACAATTTATAAGAAGATATGGCCGATGGGAACAAAAGCTTGATCCAACACCAACACCCACACCTACAAACAACATAAGGCTATTCTCTCACTAATCGGTCTAAACCTCCGCTCCTGCCTTCTTCCAGTCTTCAATTTAAAGTTTTTTTGCTTTTTTAGACTTGGAAGATTGAGAGTTCAGAAGCCATTTGTTTTTTTAAGGATTTTTCTTTTTTGAGGGAACAGAAGCCACCACTTGTCGTATACCCACTTTCCACTTGTCCAATGATGCACGCGTCTACGTACCTACTACTACTTTTTTCTAGATATAAGTACACGTACCTACTGACCGCACTGGTTTACGCGTATCTTCTGCCAAGTACACTGCACATAGTACTCTATTCTGTCAACAGGCAGCAAAGTACTACACGAATCATCCCTCACTGTGCTCCCAACGAGAGTACTCTGCCTACCTTGGAAGGGAGAAAGGAGACGACCGCACGCGTTTACGGGGCGATCTCTCGTGCCGACCCCGAGGTCAACCGAGCACAGCAATCCACCAGTCAACCCTCAATGGCGCCGCCACCAAACGATGTACTCAGCGAAAGCCAAAGGTGAAATCTCCATGGGGCCCTACCGAAGATCGGGACGGCGCTGGCTGGCGACGACAATACGCCACCATGCGGCGGAAATGCAGCGGACCAGGGAGGAAGACCAGACTAATAATCAAACGCGCATGTGCCGATATGGCTATCCTATCCGCGTCTGATTGGTACAGTAGAGTAGAGAGGCAAGTGGCGGCGTGGGAACTCACCGGCGCATGTCGGCCCGCGCAGCTTCCCGCCGGGGCAGAGGCACGCGAGCGCCGCGGTCGCGCCGCGGTACCGGCACTGGCCCCCGCTCGCGGCGCAGGCGGGGCAGTCGCCGATGCCGATGCCGGCGCCCGCCCAGTCCAGGAGGAACCCGGCCTTCAGCAGCCGGGTGTAGTCCGCCGCCGTGGAGACCGCCGCCTCCGAGCCGAGCACCGGGAGGTAGGTGTACGTGCAGTTCCCGGTAGGGATCGCCGGGGGCGTGTCCCGAACGAAGCTCCCGCCCAGGTACGCGACGATGGGCCTACTGCAGCCCGCGGTGGCGTTCGCGTACTCGCGCCCGCGCGGCTCCGTCCCGTTGCAGTTGTAGAGGAAGCACAGGGCACGGTTGCTGGGGCTGATCTTGAACGGGCTGAGGGCGAGGCTGGACGAGACGTTGAAGTCGGCGAGGCACGCGCCGTCGGTGCCCGCGGCGATCCTGTTGTGGACGACGAGGAAGGAGCTGGTGGCGTAGTCGATGCTGTGGACGTGGATGGGGGAGCCGCTCATGGCGGCCGTGGTGTTGCCGCCGATGCACCAGAGCTCGAAGGCCGGGTGGCCGCAGGAGGGCTCCGACGGGGGGTGGCCGGGCGCGCCGAGCCAGAACGGGTACTTGATGGTGAAGTTCCCGCAGGCCACCGGCTCGCACTCGGCGGCGCCCACCACATGGACACGGTGAAGGAGGAAGACGAGGAGGAACGATGCCAAGAACGGCAGGCTGACCACAGGCATGGAAGCCATCTAGATTTCTAGAGAGGATGATGTGTGCTGCTGCATGCGTGTCTCTGGTTATGATGCGAGAGACAATGGAGTCTTAATTTGGTGGGAGGATGTAGAAGCTAGCTAGGTGGACGAAAGGGGAAATGCCAAATGCCAATGGTGTGTGGCTTTGTTTGACCGCTCTTCTTTTTCTATACCTTGGACTTTATTTTATCAGCAGGAGTGGGAAACCGGCGGCGCTTCTGACTTTTGAGGGCCGGTCTCTGGTGAGAGTGGAAAGGAAAGCTACGGTTTGTGGTTCTAATTATTGTATTATTTTGAACTACTTCTACATATTGATTGTGAGCTGCATATGTGGTTCTGAATTTGTGATTGGGATGTTTATGTTGCCGGTAATTTAGTTCCGGGGTTATGTCATATGTGCCGGCCTGCCGCATATGTGGACAACTCCTCGATCATGTGACTGTGTGATGAGTTATTACTAGTAAAAGGTTGGTGATGTTTGTGATCAGGAGGAAGGTAGAAGAAGTCATGGATTAGTTTGTAGGTGGATGGGACTACCTTATCCCAACAGCATCACAGATATGGGGCCCGACAAGCTAGATAAAATCAAATTGAAAGTGTTTTAAAAATCATAGTTAAAGTTTATTGTTTTGGTAGCAGCTAAAGCTTATTGATCTACCAAACGACAAGCGACTATGTTTTGTTCCAATTTCGGCCAATTTCACAAATTTTCGGCGAGTTCTCGGTAAAATTTCCAGAATTTTGTCATTGAGGGTCGTAGAAGTCAAATTTGTAAATAGTTTTTTTCACATTTGGGAAAAACAAAATTCATCCAAAAACAAAATCATAAACCTTGACAAACAACTGATTGTGCTCGCCACCTACCTTTGTTGTTAGCAACATCTTGACTGGTTGTATTTGAACACCTTTGCTCAAGAAAGCTCTTTGAGTTCGACGCAAAAATAAGTACTATGTCTTAGAAGGGAAAAAGGGAGAAAAGGGACGACCCCCACACAATGGAACCACGCCACCATCGGGGCCCGGGCTACTTGTAAGGATTGCAACTATAGTACCCAACTATATCACTCAATCGAAGGATTTCAAGGTCACGATATGGAGCATGGCCTAGCCTAGTACTATCTTCTCCTCTAAACTCGCAACCTTGCCGGTCAATCTCTAATCTCTTGTGTCGGTGTCGATGTCAATGACCATAATCATCTACCCAATGCCAACCCAATGATGTTGGGAGAATATCGCCTGCATGTGAATATCGGGACAACACTGGCAGGTTATAGTGTGTTTGCTACGTATCGCTCATAGTGAAGGATATAGTATGTTTTCTATATATCACGCATAGCGAAGGATATAGTGCATCTGCTACAAATTGCGTGCTCCCGCACTTCTCTGCGCTTAGATTTTCCTTGCCTAATATATGTTAGGAGAAATTTTGTTTGATTTATTTTCCGATGTTCTATAAGAGAGCCTACATAGCAGTAATTGCTCCTGGTTTTCCCGCTGTGGTCCTTTTTTCTCCATTAGTTTCTTCCCTTTTCTTTTGTGTTTTCCTTTTTATTTTTATTTTTAAAATTCATGTTTTAAAAACATAACAAAAAACACTTTTTAATTCCTAAAATTTTAAGTCTGTTAACAATTTTCCAGTTAAATATTTTTACATTATTTTAAAAAAATCTATTTTAGATAATAATGAACTTATTTCAAATTCGTGAAAAAAATTGAAAATTAGCGATTTTTTGTTCTATGAGAATTATTTAAAGTGCATGGAAATTCATAAAAATATTTGGGCATTACTAAATTTTGTAATTATTTTTTAAATCTTTGTTTTTTTTCTCAAAAGTGCTAACATTTTTTAAGTTTTCTAATTATTTTCTAAAAAGTCGTGAACATTTTTTTCAAAATACTTGAATATTATGTGTACCAAATCCTTACATATTCATGAATTCACGAATATTTTCTAATCTGGCAAAAAAAATTGGGCAAAAGAAAACCGCCAGCCTGTTTTTCTCCAAGCCACATCTGCGGGTTTTTTTGAAGGTCGAGTGAGAAAAACCACGTGTACTCGAGCTAGTTTTTTGTTTTTGGAGAAGAGTGTACTTAGGTCTCGAGCTAGTTGAGCGACTTAAATAGGGCTATTGGGCTGCAGCCCACATATCCAGCTTGGGTGATTAACGGTGGTATGCCGCGAAAGTGCAGAACAAATGAAAGACAAACAAAGCATGTGCGTGCCGATATACAGGCAAGCTGGCAGCGTTGCATGTCGTGCTTACCGGCGCATGTGGAGCCGCGCAGCTCCCCGTTGCCGGGGCAGAGGCACCCGAACGCCGCGGTGGCGTTGCTGTACCGGCACCGCCCGCCGCTCGCGCCGCAGGCCGCGCAGTCGCCAAAGCCGACGCCCGCCCACTGCAGCTGGAACCCGGCCTTGAGAAGCCGGGCGTAGTCGGCAGCCGTCGTGGCCGGCCGCGCCGCCGCCTCGGTCGCGAGCGCCGGCAGGTACGAGTAGGTGCAGCTCGCCGGGATCGGGATCGGCGGCAGCGTGTCCCGGTCGTAGACCCCGCCGAGGCACGCGTAGGCAGGTCTACCGCAGCCGGTGGTGGCGTTCACGAAGCCGCGCCCGATCGGCTCCGTCCCGTTGCAGTCGTGCAGGAAATAGATGGCGCGGCTGCCTGGGCTGACCCTGAAGGGGCTGAGGGCTAGGCTGGAGGACACGTTGAAGTCGGCGCGGCACACGGCGGCGTCGCCGGCGCCGGCGGCCAGCCTGCTGTCGGAGGCGACCAAGGTGTTGCGGGCGTAGTCGATGCTGAGGACCTGGATGGCGGAGCTCCTCATGGAGGCCGTGAATGCGCTGCCGTGGCCGCCGCTGCACCAGAGCTGGAGAGCAGGGTGGCCGCAGGAGGGCTCCGGCGTGGGGCGGCCGGGGGCGCCCAGCCAGAAGGGGTACTGGATGGTGAGGTTCCCGCACGCCGCCGGCTCGCACTCGGCGTCCACCGCCGCATGGTGAAGGAGCAAGGAGGAGGACAGCAGTAGCGGGAGGATGAGCACAGCCGGAGGCATCATTCAAGCGCGCTTCTAGGCTAGCTTGTCAATGCCGGATGGGTGCTGTCTCTGTCTCTACTTGGGAAGTTGCGAGTGTGAAGCAATGGAGTCATCGGAGGGAAGATGTAGAAGCGAATGGTGTGGTTTGTTTGACTAGTCCTTCATGCATGTTTGACTTTCTTTTCGGATTAGGTTTTTAAATTCTGGCGAAAATCAACGTGAAATTTTAAATGTCTAATGGAATGACACAGCTGGGCTACTACAAGGACCGGAGGCTGCTAACCAGCCCCCTTTTGGCCTTCTTTAGGTTTGACTTGGTTTTCAAATGCCACGCTTCAGTCTGTTTGGGAGTTTGATTGGGCTTCTTCTTGGACAATCCATTTGATTGGGGTTTAATCCTCCTTTTTTTCTTTTTTTTTGTCTCAAAAAAAAAGTATGATGCCGTCAGTACGTTTGTGTATAGGATGAAGCAAAAAAACTACTGAATGCACGTATTTTTTTTTTGTGTTCCTTGTGCAGGGGACTAAAAGCATCGATATCCAGTAGTTCTCTCAAAAACCTCCCCGCTATAAGCGTGCTTAGGGACTCTTCCAATAAATTTATTGGGCCTCAAAGGCGTACGGGCGACCGCGAGTCAGGCGGCAGCCGGTGGCGAGGAAGGGCAACGTCGAGGAATGAAAATTCAGACAGGTGGTTCCCGCCAACCTCAATTGTGTTTGTAGGGAAAGTTGCATCTCTCCCTCTATATGAGGGGAAGATGAGGTGTTTTTAAGTAGAAACCCTAGAAAATTTGGGGTTTAGGGAAACTGTTGGAGCAGGCCGGAGCAGGAGTCAGAGTCGTTAAACCCATTGCCGTTGGGAAAGTTGATCTGCGCCTGGCTGCCCTTAAAGGCTCACGCCTTCTTGTCGTATGCCCTCACTGCCGACTCGAAGGAGCCAAGCTGGTATTGACGACTTATGTCCGCGTCCTTGATTTTTGACACCCACGCCCCCACGACCACTGCCGCACGCTGTGATACTTCTTCTTCTTTCACGGCGGCATCAATACATCGGTGGTGAAAGAGCGAGAGGGGAGGGGGTGCTGCGTGCTGCTCGGGTCAGTTGTGCGACGCGACATGGATCCTCGCTTCAACTCGGTGGGGGCGACCTTCAACGAATAGATCCCGCCATTTCGGGGTGGCACCGGCCGATTGAAAGCATGAACGGGTGTGTGGGGATGACTGCGGGTTAAGGGTGGAGAGCCGGTGGGTGGTGCGAGGTGGATTTGGGCTGCGTCCACATCGATGCGGTGCGAGCAAGGGGGACGGGCCGCAAGGGGGAAGGAACTTTTTTCGGAGAAGCGGCGCCGCACGAGTAAATATAAGCGGCATCTGAAGCAATGAGTAAATTTTTTTGAAGGGCTAAAGCAGACAAGGTCTTGGTTAAATTCGGTTTAATCTTTTGAAACCAATTTTTTTTTACTCCAACCAGTTTTAAGGGGCCAACTAGAGATGATCAACCGATCGATGCACATTCCTTACAAAGAAAATGTTTCTGTGTTGGAAATCGCGACGCTGACTTTGCTGGTCAAAATTATGCACTATCCTACACCCCCAGAATTTTTTATACCCATTTCGGCTGCTATGGAATACTGGAATAGAACAGATCACCCAGTCAATTGCTAACGCTGGTCCGTTCAAGCTAATCCTATTTATCACCAAAAAGTCTTGGTGCTGGGCTGCTAAGCATGCAAGCTACTGAAAGACCAGAAAATAACAATCTGCACAAGAAATTATAACAGGCACTCGAATCCACACGGAGATGTCGAGCAACTCACCGTAGTCACCGCACGTCGCCGGGTCTATGCGGCCGCCGGGGCAGAGGCACCCGAACGCGTTGGCGCCGTCCTCGTACCGGCACCCGCCGCCGGTCGCGGTGCACGCGGCGCAGTCCCCGGGCACCGTCCACTCCAGCAGGAACCCGCGCCTCACGATCCCCGCGTAGTCGTCCCACGCCCTCAGCTCCGACCCGGGCAGCACCGGGACGACCGAGTACATGCACTCCGCCGGCCCTGCCGGCCGGGCCTCGTACCTCCGCCCGATGTGCACGGACCAGGTGCCGGTGACTGTGCCGGAGCAGTTGTTGGGCAGCCAGAGCGAACCCGCGGGCGGCGGCGGCGCGCGCGAGCAGTTGTTGCAGAAGAAGAGCTCCCAGTTGGCGCCGCTGACGGCCAGCGGCGACAGCGCGAGGCTGCTGGACACGTTGTACCGCGTGGAGCGGCAGGGGTCGTCGCTGCCGGACACGAGGTTGCTGTGGTAGGCCACCACGGAGCGGTTGCCGTAGCTGATGTCCAGGAGGCGGAGGTAGGACTCGCTGAGGGTGGGCGCCGTCGCGCCGGTGGGGTCGTCGCATGTTACGCCGAAGGTCGGGTAGCCGCAGCTGGGTTCGTGGTGACCGCGCAGCCAGAACGGGTACGTGATGGTCAGGCCCCCGCACGCCGCCGGCGCGCAGCTCGCGTCCAGCGGCCGCGCGCGGCCGCCAAGCAGCAGAGGCATGAGCAGTAGTAGCACGAGCAGCATCTCGGATCGAATGGCGAAGCAGGAGGATATTTTTGGGGTATTTTATGATTGGGGGTAGTCGTCCATGGAGGTAGCGGGTGAAGCGAGCAGCCGATTTGTGTGACATTTTGGGCGTTGATTACGGAGGCTACAGAGTTTGGTCAAGGGTAGAACTGGGGGAGATGGTCTTGATCGATCCTCGCGGCATATTTAGCTATATTTTCGGATGACTTTGTGCATGTGTGCGAAAATTGGGGAGAGGTGGAACGTGTCTCAGATACTAACTGCAAAGATCTTTTTGAAGCATCCAGCGGGGGAGAAAACGTTTCCCAAGAGCTGGGAAAGGGTTTTTCTGCCTTGATTGTTTGATTCAGAATATTAGAGTCCATGGAGGATTTTCCATAAGATTAATTTGCAAACTATTTTGGAGCAAAATTTCTATCAATCAAAGAGGACAGAAAATTTTGAAGATGTTTTTTTACAATATCTCTGGAAGAGATTTTGGCAAGAAGCATAAAACCGCTAACAAATTGGAAAACGGCCAAGAAATAATGCTTGAGCTAAGTGACCATGTTGATTTCTTGAAAAGTCGATTTCTTAGTTGTACCGTAGTCTTGAGCCCCTTTTGGATTCGCCAAATATAACCAAACGGGAAAAGACGACAAAAAGTACAAAATATTATCATGTCAACCCAATTCATCGACGAAAGGAAAAAGAATAGGTTGATTTGCTAATTACCTGTCGACTGGGTTATGGTTTCAACACATAGAATATTTAATTTGCTTTTCACAAAAATGACTGTATTTTTGGGCTCCTGAAATTGTTTTATAATTTTTCAGACAACATTCACCCAGTTTTGACAAACATTTCAGTACCACCCAAATTTATAATATATAAAATCCCGCTCATTAACCTATGCCTTTTCATCTCAAGGCATGTAGTTGATGTCTGCATGGATCGACCGGATCATATAAAATTTTGAAGGGACCGCCTAGAATTCACTTACTGGAAAAGTTTTATGTTTCTGTTGTTTCGGAACGAATGCCTCTGAGCCATTGGATAAAAAACGTGTGGACATATCTTCCTTTTCTTCTCTCTTCAACCGTTTTTCCCCATGCAAATGTTCATCTTCTTCCTCGGATGTGATTTCTTCTCGAGCTCTGGCTCGCTACGCCATTCCCACCTCTCACATCATGGCGCGTCTCGCTATTCCTACATATGACGAAGTCGTTCCTTGCCTTCACCCATGACATCATGGTTCGCCTTGCCATTCTTACCTCTGGCATCATGGCTCGTCCCGCTATTCCTACATATGGTGAAGGTCGTTCCTTGCCTTCACCCATGCCATCATGGCTCGCTGTGCCATTCCTACCTCTAGCATCATGGCTCGTCTCGCTATTCCTACATATGGTGAAGTCATTTCCTTGCCTTCACCCATGACACCATGGCTCGCCGTGCCATTCCTACCTCTGGCATCATGGCTCGCCGTGCCATTCTTACCTCCGGCGAGCTCATTCCTTGCCTTCACCCGCAACATGATGGCTCGCCGCACCATTCCTACCTCTGGATAAGTATTACATTAGTTTCTTTTTTCAAGGCACCGCCTAGGAGTTTTTGTTTGAAAAGTTTTAAGTTCCTGTCGTTTTTAGAACGAATGGCTCTGAGCCGTTGGATAAAAAAAAATGTGCGGACATATCTTCCTTTTCTTCTGTCTCCATCTCCCAACATGAATGTTCATCTTCTTCCTTGGATGTGATTTCTTCTCCGAGCTCTCCTTTAGTCTTGGCCTTGCCTTCACCAGCGACATCATGACTCGACCCTGCCAAGGGCGCCGCCCTATGTCGGCATCTCCACAACACATTGTCCATGAAAATCGAGAATCAACTGATCCGAAATTTATTTTCAGTTGCATGAGGAGTAACAAATGTGTTTTCCTTTCTGTAAAACATCTGCACCTGAGACCTGATGTCAGGCTTCTTTCTAGTAATGGAGCCGGGGAGCTACATAACAAAACAAATGTGTTTCCTTAACGTGGGTTTTAACCACATGGCATGGTTGGGGGGCTACATACATATAGCTAGCCTGTCCGTTGGCTCTCACCGTCACTTTTGGCATTTGCAAACACGTTTGAGGTAATACTAATAATGGCATGCGAGATAATTAATTTCCGAAGCTTGAGAGCTATGGTAATTAGCAGGTCTAGGGAAATTAAAAAGAGGTAAAACCGAGATGAATTGACACTGACCGCCGCAGATGATGAAGTCGGACACGCCGTCGGGGCAGTGACACTCTAACATGTCGTAGACGGTGTTAACCCGGCAAAGCCCTCCGCTGTCCACGCACCCCGCACAGTCGTCGACCGTGTATTCCAGAAGGAACCCCTCCTTCATCAGCCGCCGGTAGTCCTTTCCGGCCGCCCCTGGGTAGCCCAGCACCGGCATCGTCGACACCGTGCAGTTTCCCGGCACCGCCCCCCATTTGTCTTCGGGCATGTACCGGTCGGCGAGGAACGCGAACGAGTCATTGAGCGGGCCGTTGGCGCAGTTCACGTGCGCCCACGTAGGCGGTGGCGGCCGCGCCTGCTGGTCGGTGCAGTTGTAGAGGTAGAAGAGCTGCCGGTTAGCCGCGCTGATGGTGAATGGCGCGAGGCCGAGGTCGGAGGAGGCGTTCACGCGGAGCTCGATGTCGCAGGTGCCGTCGGCGAGCTGGGCGTTGGTGATCCGGAAGGTGCCGTTGTCGTCCCCGTAATTGATCTCCCGGATCTGGTACGTCCAGAGGGAGTTCTTGAGGGAGGCCGTGCCGTTGCCGTCGCAGCTGACCTGGAAGGCCCGGTAGCCGCACTGCGGCAGGTGCGTGCCGGCGAGCCAGAACGGGTAGGCGATCCGCAGGGCCCCGCACGCCGCCGGGTCGCAGGACGTCGGCGCGGTGGTGTTTATGGCGTCGGTGGCAAGGACGGCTGTTAGCAGCAGCGTGGCTGAACAGAGCACGGCGGCGGCGGCGACACGAAACGGCGTATGCATCGCGTCGATCTTGTTGTTGCAACGGAAGGGAGGGAGAGGCCGCCGGCTACGGGATGCTGTGGTAGACGTTGAGAGGAAAGGATGATATGAGGATGATGAGAAGAAAGCACCGGGACATTCATGGATGCGTGGTTGCCGGATGTGTTGACCATTCGTCGTCAGGGAGTTTGACTGACTGAAGTGGACACCACCGGCGAGTGGCCGAGTGGGAGCTCACCCGCCATGTGGGTCCTCACGGCGGCGCTGGCCCGGTTGCCAGTGGCCGGAGGAAGGGAGGTCGTCGGTCCGGGTCTGGGGTTTGAACGCATCCTTACCTACTGCACGGAGAAACAACCTTTCCGCCTCTACCCTTTTCTGCGAGCAGGTAAAGTAAAACAGCCGCGTGCTCTGGTCGTTACCGTATCCTTGTCCTGTGGCTGTGGGCGAATAAGGGCATGTACAATGATGTCATATGGATACAGATGCTTCATGACAAAAAGTAATTTGAGGCATATGTGTTGATTTTTTCTCTCCAATGCAGGCTACTACTACTGGGCCTCATCAAAAAATAAAAAGTGAATCTCACTACACATGCATCCCTCATCTTCACTTCAACTTTTTCCAACTTTATGCTCCGGGTCACACTTTTCTCTCCAAGCACCCGCCTCCTGGAGAGGATCCTGCTTCCCCATCCGAACCTACTTTTTCTGTCATCCGATCCTACATGGCATGTGAGGCATCACCCTGGGGCTATGCATTGGCCATGCCCTAATACGCACAGTGACCGGGGAGAACGTATCATGCATATATTTTCGGCTTTCCGCCCTCACGGGAGAAGGTAGTATCATTCATACGCGTGGACTGTCTTTATTTTCTCAAACGCGTTGCAGTAGTTTGTAAACGAGCGGAACATTTTTTTTTCATAGTAATACGTGTCTCATTTATATCACAAGGATCATAGTACAAGCCACGTACATACCGACCTGACAAATCTGAAAAGACAGCAGAACGCCAGCCTTTGCACACAGGAACACCAGCCAAGAAGTAAAATTACAAACAAGACTAAAGAATCCTCTGAGCTTGACGCCAACGCCCGTCACCTGCCTCTGACACCACCATAGCAGCCACCAAAGGAGAAAATGACGGATCGCCTCCACACCCAAGCTCGACGCGGCTCCATCGCTGATATGCAGCTTTGCGGACCTCCAAGGTGGCTCGCCAATAAAGGCGAAGCCATTGCCGTTGAACGAATCAGACCGAGGCAACACCCCGGACACGCCATCGAACTTCAGATCTGGCTCCCCCGCCCAACTAAGACGTTGGTGGAGAAAACCATACCTACCTGCCACGAACCACGAACCGAAATCCACCATCTTCCAGATGCCATCGATGCAGACCACAATCTGCATCCGCTCCTGGACTACCTCCCAAGCTCCACGCCGGCGCTGGAGCAAACGTCGTCGCAACGGCGGAGCCCGAGGACACAGGTCCACCACGAGGATGCCGCCGCCGCACCATCCTGGCTTGAACAGTCTGGTTTTCAAGTCCACCCCAAAGCGGATCGCCTCGTTGGGGAAGGATCTGAAGATTTATTAATCGACGCCGCCATCGCCAGCGCCGAAGCCATGACGATGAACAACCCAAAATCCTAAAAAACTAATGCCTAAAACAATCCACACGCTTGGATCCGGCGATCCCCCTCACCATTGACGACCGAGGTCATCAGCGGAGAGGAGCCGCCGGAGGACGGCGGCGGAGAAAGGCGCCCTGACGGCAGGAGGCGAGCGTACGATGCTCTAACTGAATTGGCGGATTCTTGAGCAAACGAGCGAACATTATACAGTAGCTAGTACTCCAGCTTACATGTTAAGCCTCTGTATGCGTACGTAGACTTGACTCAGGAGTCCTCCGAATCGGACAAGAGGCGTTACGCCTGCATGACTGCACGCATGCATGCATCGACGTGGGGCCCATCCACCCAAATTAGTTTATGGTTCTATTTCTATCTAGAGCGCCACCACACGAGACGCCGCCACGGCGTTCCAGCCGCCGTCGCTGGCACGGCAAGGTTGACTACGAGTGAACGAACGAAGATGATAAACCAAGGAGCTTAGCCTTTGTCTTCACCAAACATCCCAAAGGCTCCTTCACCTTCGCTCCTTTTTTTACAACCACTCCATCACTTCTCGTACTCACTACCAACTATCTGTAACTGATGTGTGGTACGTCTATTTCATCTCATTATATATTTTCTCTCTACCAAATTAACTAATCTACACACCCTTTCCCTATAATTTCCTTGCTTTTATATACCACATGTTCTCAAGCTCTTTCTCCAAGACGTCTTTCTAATTTGGTATCTTATTGTGCGCCAGTGTCGGCGCTCTCCTCGAGTATGCTAGCTAGTAGCTGGTCAGTGTGCGTGCGGTGTCGTTTCCTTCCCCCTTTCTTCTCCGCCTTCAGGATCTAGATGTGTCAGCTACGGTCACCATGGTTCAAGGCCATCACCGAGGGAGGTTAGGATTAACGGGGTTCGATCTAGGGTTTTTGCATTTCTTTAATTTTTTAGGTCAAAGCTTGTAAAATTTTATTCAAAGGCTCGTTTAGATAGTTGAAAGCTTTAGTGTTTTGGGGGGAAAGCTTGTGTAGCAACAATAGAAAGCTTGGTTATTTGTTCCTTAAAATGCTTATAAGAAATAGTTGTGCTTTGCGGATTGTTTGTTGAAAGTTTGATGAATGTTGGCGTTGGACTAAAGCCAATCAATTAATAATGGTTCAAACTCGCTTTTCTTTTGTAATGGTTGTTTTTTTTTCTATGGCTTCAAAAAACAAGGCTGCGGTTGAATAGTGTCACAACCAAGGTTTTGGATCCCGAGTGGACCCTTTTTTTCGAAGGGTACCGAAATTGCGGTTACCACGTTAACCCCGAAATACCAAAAAAAAATCGGACGAAATTTATAATCAAATTTTGAATTCAAATTTTTTGAGGTCGATATATGTATGTATTCAAAAAGCGAGCGACCACATTCGAACCCGAGACTGGATGATGCGGAGAGAATTTCTTTGCCACTACGCCATGACCAGTAATGTTCTTATAGAGGGATGCCTTATATTTAACTAGAAGGTGGGCGTTTGGATTAAAAAATTTGAAAAATATTTGTTTTTTTTTGCTCGGTATGAGTGTATTTCGTGGGGGGACAATAAACGCGGTAACTACTCGAGATCTCAAAATTTTGAGCGGCAACCAAAACGCTGGTCACAACTGGATATGGAAGTGCATGTCGGAAAAATGAGAAGTCCAAAAAGGAACGCTTGGGCACAACAAGCGCACTTGTCGAAAGTAGTGATTGATGCTATGGATGACCACGAATTATCAGTCACTTTTTCCGATGGCGAACATCGGGTGGTGCTAGCACGAGTACATTCATAGCAACGTGTTTGTCTCTACTATTAAAGGAGGATCGAACGTCGTGATGGTTCGACCACATCCCCACCTCCCCCCTTCGTACGACAACCATCGCGCGCGAGGGCTATGCCCACAGCAGCCCAAAAATCCAACTCCAAATCAGCCCACGCACAGAAAACCACGACCAAGAAAAAAACAGTTCGGCTCAAACCACAAACGAGATGCATGGCATTAATGCGGTAAGAAAACACTGGAAAATAGCCACGACCGACTCCCCATGACGCGCGCCCCAACTCTCTCCAACCCCCTCCTCTTCTTTCTTAGTTGGAGTCAGCCCAACTCCTCCAACCCCATCGATTCCAATCTCATCTCTCCCGAGAAACTTCAGTGGACTCGGTCGTGGCGACGAGGGGTGATGGCTCGCCCTCTCACCGTTGAGTCCTGCTCCGTCTCTGCCCTCCATCCACTTGCTCCAAGATGTCTTCCGCGGCCGGCAGCTTCCCCGATTTGGGGTTGTGGCAGCTGTGAAGTATGCGAGGAGGGTGTGCGTCCTCCTGTATGAGAATCCGACGGGTCGTCTTCATCGCAGGCGGCTACGGCGAGGACCAACAGCTCGAACTTGACGCCCTTTGCGTCCGTCAAGGACAGTGTCACAGGTGCGTAGATCTTTGATCTTTTCCTTCGATGCCATTGTCTGATTGTCTCCGTTCCTGTGAAACCAGTATTCCGCCTGGCCGGCGCTTTCGCTCGATGGCAAAATGAACACATAGCAAACCTGGTTTGCCTTAAGGGGTTAAATCAGCTAACAATGTAGCTAGCTAGCTTTGCCTTGAGATGGATCCAATTGGTGGATTGATTGATCGACTAGCAGGTGGATTCTATTGATCGACTAGCAACGCACGCGCACACTGGTATGTGACGTATTTACTGTTTATACTTCAACTCACGGTGATAAAACCTAGGAGCTACATGTATCACCTTTCTAAGTAGAATTAGAATTTCTATATTACTTTGGACAAGCAATCGTTGGTGAAATCTGGCTATATGCACGTGAGATCTATAGGCACCCAACAGAGAGAACTATCAAGCTGCTGATTTCACCATTTTATCTAGAGTTCTAGACTCATTGTGCTAATTCAAGTAGTGCTAAGCAATCATCTAACCTAACTATTAGTCTATTACTAGATTTATTGATATAGTTCATGTTTTGCTGCTTTTCCATTTTTTGCGAATGGAGCGGATTCTGAAATCGCATGTGTTCAATTAGGTTTTGATCGGCCAGCTTGAGTAGTAATTGTTTTTATTGTCCCATTTGTTCTTTCATATAGGCTACCTTGCTATGTTGTACTATAAGATACTTCATATAGGAGGTCAAGCTTAAGGTACAATTCTCAACTTGTCGAGAATCATGATAATCATGATATTTGCCTGCTTCAAAATGCTCCCTGAGGTGTTAGTTGACAGTCCTCTGAATAATATTTGTTTGTTTTTTTTTTTTTACAGAATTTGACCATTTGTGCAGGCTTTCGTTCATCATGGATCGACCTTAGTCTTAACGATTACCCTATCAAACATGTAACCCCTGTGATGTGGTGCTCAATCCTGCTATTTCTTAGTCCATTAGTTTTTATGCATTTTAACCTCAGAGATTTTATTAATTTTCAGTTGGTTTCTAACTAGAGATGCACATAAATAACTTTGTTCTGATTTTCATAAAAGAAATATGGCATGCACCTAGCTAGAGGTTATTGACTATATGTTGCAACCCATTTTATTATGTTGGTCTTTCTTGACACCATTTTCTATTGTAGGTTATTGAACATAAACAACAAGAGAATGAACAGAAGTGTGTTGGGTGAGGCCCGGATACAACATCTCACTTCTTGTTTTTGGAAATCATATATACTTAATTCCAAGAGGTCACCAGCTAAAGGGATGGTACAATATGATTTATTTTTTTGTCACTAAGCTTGACAATATCTCACCAACTGTAGCAGTAATGTGACTCGATCTGTAGGTTGTGCTTGGCAATGAAATAGAAATTTTGCTGCTAAGGTATCGAGGTACGGACAAAAATATTGCCTGTTTTCGTTTGTATGGTTGTGGTCATAGTCTATTTTATGCCTGTATAATTTTCTGTGGTTGTGAACTATATTTAGCTCCACGTAGAAATCGAAGATTAATCTTGTTTAATCCTTTGAGTGTATACTAAAGTTCCTGTTACTCTAGCAAGCAATTAATTGACTTACCGAAGAACTACATGGAAGAGAGATATGTTTGATTTGTTTTGAACTGATTGCAAGAAATATATGTATGGCACCTACAACTCTGTTCTCAAAACATATAGGAAAATGTATGAAGATGGCACGCCGGCCGGAGTTTTGGCCGTTCGCCCGCTACCACGCGCTCCTGTTTCCGCAAGCCCCGCAAATCGCGCTGCCCTGCTGCAGGCCAATCTCATCTGCGAGGCCGCTCTCTACCCTTGCATCCCCACCCCCTCCCCACCCCCTGTTGCAGCCCAATTTCGCCGGCGAGGCCGTCGTCCACCCCCGCATCGGCCCCTACCTCGCTGCAGCCCAATCTCACCGGTGAGGTCGTCGTCCTTCGCATGGCCGGCGATTCTCCTAGCTCACCATCTCCAGTTCCTCTCCGCACGGCCAGCGATAGCTCCTAGCTCACCATCTCGGCGAGGTACACCCAAGGCACGAGAAGCTGTGACGACGGGGTGCACCTGACATGGGGATGGGATGGGCGAGGACATCACCGGAGCTGCAAGCTACAACCGGCATCACAAATTGCTACAACCGGTGTCCTTGTTCGCTACATGCTATCATGAAGATGCATCCCGTGGAACAAAAATCTACAACTGGCAAAAGAAAAATCTACAACTCGCTGACCATTTTGCTGCAAGCGGCGAAGGTGAAGATGCGGACAGCGAAGGTGAGCATCGGGGCTGCGACGATGGGCCGTGGCCTGTGGAAGCTGCAAACTAATGCGCCAGTGCTGCAACCGCCCTAGAAAAAGCTACAACCAGCGGCCGGTTTTTGTTGCATCGGCGACGATGATTTTTTTGGCATGTGAGGTAGATGACTGCTACTGGCGACCAAGGAAGATGCATCCCGCTGGAGAAAATGCTACAACCGGCAATAGAAAAAGCTACAACTCGCGGCTATATATGTTGCAAGCGGCGATGTTGAAGTTTTGGCCGCCGATGCTACGACCAAAAAAGCTGGAACCGACGATTTCTTTTGCTACCATCGTCGGAGCAAAAAAACGTGACATCGGCGATCCAAGAGAGGTTGTAACGACGAGCAGCTGGGTACTGCGACGAGCGGCAACGGTGAGGGAAAGGACGCGGGTGCTTTCGCGTCTCGCCGGAGCACACACTCGCGGTGGCTAGGGCAGGGACATGTCACTGGCGGATTTGAACCAAGACGCGTGCGCGGGGCAGAGGGGGAAGAAGATCATGACATGGGGGAAGGCGGATCGGACGGCCCCTGCCTGTTGGATCGGGCGGCAGGAGGCCGACCGGCCCAAATTTGGGTTGGCGCGCCGGCGCGTATCATTGCTCAAACATATTGTTATGAAATATTTGATTTATTTTGAGCAATGTCTCATGTCTAAGTCTATTGTTCCGTGGCAACGCACGGGCATTCAGCTAGTTTTAGTCTAATGTTGGTGTCGATTGGCTTCGGGCGGGCACCAGCACTACTGCGTACATATGATCTAAACTTAAACCCTTTTGGGTGCGTACCAGCTAGTTTGAACTAAAGTGGCAGACTTTGAAAATGAAAATGCTTTCGCTCTAAAGAAAAATATAGGCTAACAGAAAGTTGCAGAGAACAATCTCAGCTGATCGAAGGCGATACAGTGTTGCGTACCTGAAGATTTGGGTGCGCCCCATGCAGAAGTCGTCGTTGCCGTCCTGAAGCACGTGAACGTCCATGCATCTCGCGCCGCATGCCGACGGTGACCGCACAGGCCGCCGGATTTCTCGCAGCCGCCGCACTCCCCCATCGCCTCCGGCCTCCAGCTCAGCTCGAACCCCATGTTCAGCGCCGGCACGACGGCGTCCAGCGGGCCGCTGGATGCCGCGCCCGTCCTGCCGAGCAGGGACCTCCTGAGCACCGGCATTCCCACGACGTCCTGGCACAGCCCGGCGTAGCCGTACGGCGTGAGGTCGTCGCCGTCCCGGAAGACGTACGAGTGGTGCCGCCCGTCGCCCTCCAGGCACGCCACCTGGTGCGCCGCCGGGATGCCCATGAAGGAGCAGTGGATGAAGAAGGTCAGGTTGGCGTCCCTCGCCGTCAGCGACAGCGGCGAGCCGTCCGGGAGGGTGAGGTTGCGGCCCACGAGCGGGCACGTGTTGGACCGGGAGAAGACGCCCAGGTCGAACAGGGACACCGTGCGGTCGCCGTACAGGATGTGCGTCACCGCGTAGTCGCCCGACGGGAGCCGCAGCACCGGCGTGTCGCGCCGGCACTCCAGCCGCAGGCTCGGGTACCCGCAGTGGTGGGAGCCGTTCAAACTGCCGTTCCCGCCGTCGATCCAGAACGGGTACCGGATGTCCACCGCGTGCCCGCACCGGTACGACGGGCAGGCGGACGTGCTGCCGGCGGTGGTGTTGTTTGGATTTGGGACTCTCTCTGTGGCCGCGACGCCGGCGACCACGACGATGACGATGCTACTAGAGAGGAAGAGGAAAAGGTGGAGGTGACAGGTAATCGGGAGCGTCACCATCGCCATTGTTGCACTCCACTCACGGATGGCTTTGCCTCTGCCTTTGCGACAGGAGATTCCATCAATTCTTGTTGAACCAGCAGCCGGGAGTGAGATCATGCGTAATTGATTGTTACCATTTCGCGCGGGGGCAACTCCATTTCATCCAAGATGTGTGACGACCAACTGAAACTGAATGAAGAGAGATGTGCTATTTGCTGAAATCCTGCCAACGTACAAATTCCATATAATAGATAATGCTCATGTGCATGTATCTTGTTCTGGACGTGCCAACAGCTTCACCGAAGCATACCAAAAAAGAAAGAAAGAAAGAAACAGTGCTAAGGGAATGTGCATGTATCTTGTTAATTAAAGAAGTACAGATTCAGCATATGATGATCTGAACCAAAACCTGAAGCAACCAGCACCGGAGGCTGACATTTGGGCCAATATGTTGAAACCTACGCGAGACGTCATCAACTTAGCTGTTTCTGACATACACATCACCTCTAGGTAGGTTCATCTTGTAAACAGGATAGAGTCATCTGTACCTCCAAATGTTGGGCATTGCATCGTTGGCAATTCAAATGGGGTTTTGGAACAAAGTATATGCCCGATGTCCCCCTCCCCCGAGCGCCCCTCCCCAACCCCGACCACCGCAGCCCCAAGCACGCCGGTGGACCTGTCCGGCCACCGTCGTCCAACGCAAGGGGACATCAGCCCACGCTGCCTCTCTTTCAGCCCCAGCTCCACCCCTTCACCCGCTGGATCTGACGCAAACCCCAAAAGAGCCACCTATAGGGAGGCACTTCTATCCTCGGCCATTAATGGGGAACCCAGGTCTGCTACCGCCAGCCCGGTCGCCTTGACTGCTGGCTCGGGCAATCTTCAAGCGCCCCTTCCGGGCTCCTTCGGCGCCGCAGCACCCCCTGCCGTCCAAGCTGCAGAGGTTAATGCCTCGGCGTCCGCTTCGGGGTCCTTTCAAGCACCGCATGCGGGCGGCCGCAGAGCCGCGTCCCCCTCTCTCGTGCAAGCCGGCAGGCCTTCCGCTGCGCCTGCCCCTGCCGAGGGACCTTGGACGGTGCAGAGGAAGAAAGGCTGGTGGCATAAGGAGAGGAAAGCTCAACAGCACGCGCGCCAGAACAGCACTAATGGCGGCAGGCGGCGCCAGCAGCGTCATCATGACTCCGCTGCCCCTGCTCCCCCCCCCCCCCCGCGGTCCGCCACCGGAGCTGAAAGCTCTTCTTAAGGAGAAGGCGGCAGGCAAGTGCTTCAAGTGCTTTGCTCGAGACCACCGCATCGGTGATTGTCGGGATACTCCCACCTGCCTCCTCTGTGGCTGCTCCGGTCACAAAGCCCGTGGGTGCCTCAAGTTTCAGTTCGACTTTCCGCCTCTCCAGCTGCCTTCGCGTCCTCCTGCTCACCGTCGCCTCCTTTTTCCTGCCGACCATCCTATCCCGCGCTGTCAGCCTACCGCCTCTCGCCTCACATTCCCACCAGATCATCCCAACTCCCTGCGACTTCCAGCCAGAGAGCGCCTCTCCTTCCCTCCGCTGCTTGCCAATCCGCCTCCGCCTCCCCTTCCAGCTTCGCTTCCCCCCGTTGCTCCGGCCCAGCCTGACCGCCCCAGCATGGAGTTTGCGTACTCGCGTGATGAGCCGCAAAACCGGCCTTCCATGGTGACGGGCTGTGTCCGTTTCTCGTTGGCCATGATCTCGGCCGAACGTGCGAACGAGCGGCACGGCGCTATCCTGATCACGGTGGGCACGCACCCGGCTCTCACCATGGGGCAGGTGTCCCATGCCATCGGTGCCCGCTTCGACCTGGTACGGGACCAGGACTTCCATGTCACGCTGTTCTCCAATGGGGGAGACTTCTTCGTCTTCTTCAACGACTGCGCGGTCCGCAACCAGGCCGTCCAGATGGCGGAGGAGCTGTTGGTCGGGTACGCAGCTCTGCGTTTCCGCCCATGGACCCATCTGGCCGGCGCCACGCTGCACTCCATGCCTTACCGCGTGCGCGTGTGCATCGAGGGCATCCCCAAGCAATCCCGCCAGCCGGAGACCGCGGAGCCCCTCTTCAACAACTCGTGCTTCATCGAATCCGTCGACGACAACCCCATCACCGACAGCGAGAAGGCATGCCTGTGCCTTTGGGTCAACTGCGCCGACCCCGACACCCTAGCTCGCCGGGGCGTCGTCATCATCGAGGAGCGCGTCCGGCCTTCGTCGCCCTTGATGGACTTCCCCGAGCTGGGGATTTCGGAGCCCCCTCCCGTGCGTGAGGGGCCAGCCACCGCGCTCTCCTACCCCGTCCTCATCCACATCGACACCATCATCGACTTCACGGTCGGCGGCTCGGGTGGCAGCTACAGCGGCAGCGATCATTCAGGCCAAAGCGGTATTCCATCCTCTGATTTGGATGGGTACGGCTCCCGCCGCCGGCGGCTCTCCTGGCACTAAGGTTTCGAAGGCGGCGTCCTCCCCACCATTTGCGTCTCCGCCCACCTCCGACTCGGGTCACAGCGGCGCGACCGCTCGCCCAATGGTCGTGGTCTTGGTGGCAGCAGTGGCAGCCAGCGCGGCCCAGCCTGCCATGGGGGGCCACCCCGCAGGCGTTCGTACGCCAACGGCTCCAACGGCGGCTTCCTCGGCGAGGCTACGGGAGCTTGGAGGCGTCGTGACGCCGTCATCCTCACAGTCGCGCAGGGCGTGGCTGCCCTAACGGAGACGACCGTCAACGACCCCACGGGCGAGCAGGTTGCGCCGCCTGGTGCCCTGCAGGAGCAGCCTGCCCCGCTGCAGCGACTACCTTCCTTATCTTCGCCCAGGCTCGCTGGCTCACATGAAGATGTCAACGACGCCAACATCCACAACGAGCCTCCCGTCCCGGCGACTTTTGTTGTTGCCTCTCCCAGTTCGGGCAGCTCGGTGCTGTCCCCTGCTGCATGCATGGCACCCTGTGCACCCGTGCTCCTTGACGCAGGCGTGGTTGACCAGGGCCACCTAGCGCAGCCCGGTGGATCACGGCTCCCTCTCCCTTGCTCAACCAGCCTGCTGGAAGACGCTGGTCAGTCGTCCGGGCCACCCTTCCAAGCCCAGCCACTTACCGCTGTGGTGCAAGAGCCGGCCACTCAGGCCCAGGCCCACGCCCAGCAGCCGCTACAACCCTCCGAGGAAAGGGTCAACGACTTCATCGACCTCATCGCCGCCCCGGCTCCAACCGCCCTGCTCTCCACCCCAACGCCGGCACCAACTGCTTCCCAGAGGCCCCCGGCCACCCCCTCCGCCACCCAGCTCCGCAAAAGCTCAAGGCTGGCAAAGATGCAATCCTCCGTGCTCGGCACCATCGAGCGCGCTAGGGCTGTACTCAGGAAGAAATGGGGGATCAGCGAAGAGGAAGACGACTCTCCCGAGGAGGTGCTATTGCAGCGATTCGTCGACCTGTTCAAGGACCCGCTGGCACCGGCCGAGATTGAGGCTGTCAGAGCACTCATGGGGTCTTTCAAGCTCTCCAAGGCTGCTCCACCGCCCCCCAGGCCTGCCCCTGCTTCCCGTCGGCCAAGGGGTCGAAGGGGCCAGGCCTGATCCCCCGCTGCCTGCTCAGATGTGCATCATCTCAGTATGATCGACCACATCGCCATGTCGCGGATCGCCAACGCTCAGTCCGCGAGTGTATCCCCTCCTTACTGTCTTCAGCTTCGGTTTCAGTTTCGCCTGTGTGCAACCTTTCTTGTTCAGTGTTCGTCCTGCTGTTGTAGTCCTTCTAAGCAGCGTTTTCCTGTTCTGTTCCTTCGAGCTAGTATCAGTGTCTATGGATAATTGCAACTGCACTGTGTTCAACTGGAATGTGAGAGGATTAAATAATCCGGCTAGGAGGAAGGTAGTTCATGATCTAGTACTACAGAAAAGAGCTTCAATAGTCTGTCTGCAAGAGACAAAGTTGGCACTGATTGATCGCCAGATTGTCACGGAAACCTTGGGCGCAGCGTTCTGTGATAACTTCAGATTTTTGCCAGCCAATGGAACTCGAGGAGGCTTACTTCTTGCCGTCTCTCAGGATTTTTTCATGATTGACAGCCACATTTTCTCTGAAAACGCTATCACTGCAAACATTGTCATGCGAGCAAACGGCTCCAAATGGAGTCTCTCTACGGTCTATAGACCGCAATCTGATCAGGAGAAGTTTCTTTTTATCAATGAGCTCAAGAGCATCAAGCCTTCTACTCTTCCCTGTTGGCTTGTGATTGGCGATTTCAACCTGTTGTATCGGGCATCAGACAAGAGCAACTCCAATATCAACCGACGCCTGCTGAACTCCTTCCGAGCTGCCGTAAACTCACTGGAGCTGTCTGAATTGCGCCTTCATGGCCGGCGTTTCACCTGGACCAGCAGCTGCCAGCAACAAACTAGAACAAAGATCGACCACGCTTTCTGCTCAGCTGACTGGAATATCATGTTCCCTCAGTGCCATCTATCTGCTGTCACTTCGTCCGTGTCTGATGATTGTGCCTTTGTTCTAACCGGGCAAGTTCGGCATCAAAGATATCGAGGTTTCAGATTTGAGCAATACTGGTTGCGCCTCCATGGGTTCCAGGATCTTGTCGCCAACTGCTGGGCGAAGCCAGTAAACAATAGCGATGCCATGCGTGTCCTGCACATTAAGTTATCAAGGTTAGGTAAAGCTCTGCGCCTTTGGAGCAGGACAAGAGTTGGGAACATCAAGCTACTAACTGAGATCGCTAATCAGGTGATCTACGGTCTGGACTATGCTCAAGATCTCAGGGACCTCACCCTGGCTGAAATTCAGCTGAGACAGCACCTCCGGCACAAGGTTCTAGGTTTGGCTGCGGTGAATCGCATCCACATAAGGCAACGATCAAGATTGGTCTGGCTCAAGCATGGAGATGCCAACTCCAAGCTGTTCCATATCAGGGCAAATGGGAGAAGACGGAAAAATTTCATCCCGGTTTTGGAATCTGAGGGACAAACCTTCTCTTTACAAGAAGACAAGCAGCGACTTCTCCTGCAGCACTTCAAGAACTCCTTTGGCTCGGTTACTCCAACTGGCTGCTCCCTTAATTGGAATGCCCTCGGCATTTCAACGTTCGATCTCTCTGAGCTGGATACACCCTTCACCGAAGACGAGATCAATGCTGCTGTTATGGCATTGCCGACGGATAAGGCTCCTGGACCGGACGGATTCACCGCTGATTTCTTCAAAAAGTGTTGGGCCACGATCAAGGGGGACCTTATGAGGGCCATTCACCAATTTTATGGGCTCAGGGCGAATCGACTACACCTGCTTAACTCAGCACACATCACCCTCCTGCCAAAATCTGAATCCGCTTCCAAGGTGAAGGATTTCCGGCCTATAAGTCTCATGCACTCTGTTTCTAAAATCATCTGTAAGGCCCTGGCCATCAGACTTGCCCCACACCTACAAGAAATCATTCCCCACTCGCAGAGTGCTTTCATTAAAAAGAGGAACATCCAAGACAATTTCCTATATGTTCGCAACTCCATCACCTCTTTTCACTGCAATCGCAGCCCAGCCTTATTCCTCAAACTTGACATTGCCGGCGCTTTTGACTCGGTTTCGTGGAGTTTTCTGCTGGATCTCCTCCAACACCTAGGTTTTGGTCACCGTTGGAGAGACATGGTATCACTTTTATGGAGTTCAGCATCTTCCAAAAATTTTGTTAATGGTCAGCTTGGGGACAGATTCATCCACTGTCAGGGCCTTCGCCAGGGCGACCCTTTATCTCCTATGCTCTTCACTATAGCAATAGCCCCGCTGCATTGGATCTTCCAAAAAGCTTCCGATTTGGGCCTGCTTACCCCCCTTGATCTGCCTCCCTCCAAACTTCGAGTCAGCCTGTACGCCGATGATGCTGCCCTTTTCATTCACCCTTCACCTCTAGATGTCCTGTTGGTCAAATTGATCCTCACTTGCTTCGGCAAAGCCTCGGGTCTGCATGCTAACACCAACAAGTGTGCGTTCTACCCTATCCGCTGTGAGCACCTTCATGTTCCTACACTGCTGCAATCCTTCCCAGTACTTATCAAGTCCTTTCCTTGTGTCTACTTGGGCCTGCCGCTCCATTACCGTGCTATTTCCAAAGCTGACCTTCAACCACTCCTTGATAAAATAGCCGCTAAGCTTCAGAGATGGAGAGGCAAACTCTTATCGTATGCTGCTCGGCTCACTCTCATTGATTTGGTCCTTTCAGCCATTCCCATATATCTTCTCTCCATCTTCAAAGTTGGACGATGGGCCATTAAGCAGATCGATAAGATGAGAAGGAACTTTCTTTGGAAAGCTAACCCGGATGCCAGTCGTGCCACCTGCCTAGTCAGTTGGAGGAAAGTTTGTCGCCCCAAACTTTTGGGGGGGCTAGGCATCATTGATCCGCACTCCTTTGGGCGGGCTCTGCGACTGCGATGGCTGTGGCTTCAATGGACCGACAGGAAGCGGTCCTGGATTGGCTCCAATATCCCCTGTGATTCCATGGATGCTGCTCTGTTCAACGCTTCCACGGTCATCTCCATCGGCAATGGCGAAACTGCCAGCTTCTGGTCCTCTTGCTGGCTTCAGGGTCAAGCCCCAAAAGAGTTAGCTCCGGATCTGTTCAAGCTTAGCCGCAAGAAATCCATCACAGTTGCTGCAGGAATTGCTTATGACAAATGGATGACTGGGTTTCAGCGTATCTCTTCGGAGGCTCAACTACGTCAGTTCGTCGATCTTTGGCTGCGTATTCGTGACATGCATCTGTCTAATGAAGAGGATTCTATTACCTGGCGGTGGACTCCAGATTCCGTGTACTCAGCAAAATCGGCTTACCTGCAACAGTTCGTTGGCACGTACACATCAGTCAACCTCAAGAAGATTTGGTCTGCCAAAGTGGAGCCTAAATGCAAATTTTTCATGTGGTTGTGGCTGAACGAGAGGATCCTCACAAACGACAACCTGCGCAAGCGCGGACTGCCAAACAACGGCGCATGTAACCTTTGCGACCAAGACATCGAGTCCCCCGCCCACCTCCTTCTGCACTGCATCTTCGCGCGCGAGGTTTGGTTCCTAATCGCTGATTGGATTGCCCAGCCTGCGCTCATACTGCCTGTGGCATCTGGCGACTCTCCGTCGACATGGTGGCATGACACGGTTTGCGGCCTGCCTCCTCACCATCTCGCTGTGGCAATCTACGGTTGCTGGAACATATGGAAGGAACGGAACCGAAGGGTCTTCGATAATGCAACCTGCAACGCTGACCAGGTGTTCTGCCTTCTCAAGCAGGAGGTGGCTATTGCTAACGCCCGCATCACCTGGAGCGTCTTTGGCGAAAACGAGCCGGAACCCGAGCCAGATTAGGTTTTTTATTTTCATGATTAATCTTGTGGCCTGGGGGAGCCCCAATCCCCAACTCCGTAACTGAATCTTAATTGCTCCTCTCCTGAAATGCATTAGCAGTACACCTGCTTTTTCCCTAAAAAAAAAAAGAACAAAGTATATGCAATGCTACAAATCCAGAATCCAGATTCAAAACATATAGAAGAGATCATGGAAAAGAATATAATGGAACCGGGGGGGGGGGGGGGGGCTTTGCCCCCTAATGATCTAAAATATCCATATTGCAGACCGTGAAGCACCCAAACCTCATTGAGTATTATGATGCGGACTAGTTTGAAGGGAAGATTATGATTCTGCTTGAATTTATGGAGTCGGGATTTCTTGAAGGCCGGCACATCACTGACGAGAGACAACTTGGCCCAAAACCTTCCTCTGATTTCATAATCCAACTTAGTGGCTAAGCAGATGCTATCAGCTATTGCCTATTTACACAGCCGAAAAATTGTTCATCGAGATATTAAACCAGGCAACACTCTGGTTGATGATGCTAACAGAGTAATTAAAGATTGCCAACTTCGGGGTTGGTCGCATGCTTAGCTCGACAACCTGCAATGCTAGCTAGGTTTTGAATGTCTTGGTCGAGGCCGCCCAGCCGGTTCCGTGTCTTCCTCTCTTAAAGATGTATGAAATACGCCTTCTACTGCTTTCACTTGTATTGCTACTCCCCACTTCTCTATTTTGGAAGAGGTAGAGACCGGGCCAGTTTACTGAGTGTTTAGCCGGTGCGAGGGCTCACGACATTGGAAATTGGCAAGGAAGGGAGATATCACACATGAGAGTAGAAATACAACTTGTGTGCTTTGCCTTCTATACTCCTATACCATCAATACGAGGATGGATGATTTCTAACAACTACTACCTACTCCAATGCATCCATCCGATCAATTCCATAAGTAGAGCACGCAGAGTAACTGGCATTGGCCGTTAGTGACCAGCCGATCGTGTCCTTTGGATCAGTGAGGGTGACCATCCACACTTCCTCCCATAGCCTGACGAATTGCGTCAGCTGATCCTCATTGCTCATCCTTTGCAAACCTTGCATCCAGCGACCATTCGTCAACACCTTCCTGGCCGTAATTTTCTTGAAACGGGCGAGCTTAAAGATCTGCAGGGCAACAGAACATAGGAGGACTTCCACGATTTATTTTATAATGAGAAAATATAAGTACTGAAGTACTCTGCATTCAGAAATCTACGAGCTGGGATATTGATCCTGGAGATACATCCCGTTGAAAAGAGATGAATTTAGTGCTCAAAACCACCTCGTGAGCAGAGTCAAAGCTCAAAAAGAAATACTCCCTCCGTCCCATAATGTAAGACGTTTTTTGAAATGTCAAAAAACGTCTTACATCATGAGATGGAGGGAGTACAGAAACTGCAGCAACGCGACAACCTAAACTCAATTTGGTGTTCAGAAACTGCAAGCATAGAAGTCTTATGATAAACTTGAGTTAACTCTCGATTCCACTCACAAACACAATCATTATGGGAACACAGTTGGAAGCCACACCAGCTACGCTCTAACAGCGATTCATCGGACAAAAACCAACTAGAGAATCACAGAGTTGCCACGTTCAGAGAAGAGGAGCACCAAAACTTGTAACTTCAATCCTTATCACCGTGAGTGAAGAAGAGACACATCATCCCTAGCTGGCTCATCCACTAGCACGTTTGCTTCCCTGTGTGATTGCTACACTGCACCAGTGCTTAACGTTATTGCAGGGCCCAGGGCCAGTCGATGCTTCTCAATCATTGTTGTGCCATGTGATGTGAGCGTAACGTTATCGCAGATGCAGATGCAGATGCTCCGTTGGTGAACACGCTTGAGTCGTTGGAGGCTCGGGGGGTGGCTGCTCTCAGGGACCCTCGGTGTGTCCCCGGCCGGGTATTGCCTCCCGTGTACTGCGTCGGGCCATTTGTCGGTAGCATCGCCGCCGCCGAGGCGAAAGAGCGTCACGAGTGCCTCGCTTGGCTAGACGGCCAACCGGACCGCAGCGTCGTGTTCCTCTGCTTCGGGAGCATCGGCATAGGAAACCACTCCGAGGAGCAGCTCAGGGAGATCGCCGTGGGGCTTGAAAAGTCCGGCCACCGCTTCCTGTGGGTTGTGCGAGCCCCAGTCAGCGATGACGACCCGGAGAAGCCGTTGGACCCCCGTGCCGACCCGGACTTCGACGCTCTACTGCCGGACGGGTTCATGGAGCGCACCAATGGCCGTGGCCTCGTCGTCAAGCTGTGGGCACCGCAGGCGGACGTTCTCCGCCACAAGGCCACCGGGGCGTTCGTGACGCACTGCGGATGGAACTCAGTGCTGGAGGGCGTCACGGCGGGCGTGCCGATGCTGTGCTGGCCGCTGTACGCGGAGCAGAAGATGAACAAGCTGTTCATGGTGGGGGACATGGGGGTCGCCGTAGAGATTGTCGGGTGGCAGCAGGGGCTGGTCAAGGCCGGCGAGGTGGAGGGCAAGGTAAGGCTTGTCATGGAGTCTGAGGAGGGCAGAGAGCTCAGGGTGCGGGTCGAGGCGCACAAGGAAGACGCCGCGGCAGCTTGGAACGACGGCGGGTCGTCACGCGTGGCGTTTGCCCAGTTTTTGGCGGACGTGGCCAGCCAACAGGATCGGACTTGCACCCGGAAGGAATCCGTGGGACTCGGTGATGCGTGATGTTTTTGAGTCAAGATGGCACTGCACCATTTTACAAGCCGTTCCAGAGACAAGATGACAAAACTCATGGAGTATTTTCTTTGATTTTAGTAGTCCAACTTCATTCTTTTCTTCAATCCGTTATGTGGTTCACCTTCTTGAAACGAAGGCACACACACACACCTCATGAATCATGATGGCGTCCAGATTAAATCTGACTAAAGATTAAACGTGATCCCATCTGAAATTTCCAGTACTCCAGTACTCCCAAAATCTTCAGTTATCTTCAGTTAATATCAGTGAGAAGTTAACTGAATCAAACTGAATATTTTACTGAATCTTCTTAAATTGGTGAACTGCTGTATTTGCTGCTGTCATAATGATTGTAATTCTACAAGTATCGACAATAATTTTTGAAGTATCAACTGAACGACGATGCTAGAGAGGAAGAGGAAAAGGTGGAGGTGATAGGAAAGTGGGAGCGTCGCCATCGCCATTGTTGCTCTCCACTCACGGATGGCTTTGCCTTTGCGACTTCCATCAATTCTTGTTGAACCGGCAACCGGGAGCGAGATCATGCGTAATTGATTGTTACCATCTCACGCGGGTAACTCCATTTCATCCAAGATGTGCGACGACGAACTGAAGAGAGAGATGTGTGAAGGTATTTACTGAAATCCTGCCAAGGTACCAATTCCATATATTATAATAGATAATGCTCCCGACGTGCCAACAGCTTCACCGAAGCATACAAAAAAAAGAAAATAAAAGGGCAGTACTCTGCGCCGGCGCACCGGCGCGAGTTTCGGCCGGTCCAACCCGAGCCGCTCGATCTGGACGCGCGGGACCATCTGATCTGTCCCGCATCCCCTTTCGTCATCCTCCGCACAGGGAAAAAAGGGGAAAAAAGCGAGCGCCGCCGCAGCTCGCGGGATCCCGCACGCTAGCCCCCCTGCTCTCCTTTGGACCCTCGTTGCTTCTGCTCGCCGCCGGCGCTCGCAGCCTAGCCGCCGCTGGCGAAGCAAAACGCCACCCGCCTTCACCGCCACCGGCGAAGCAAAAAATGCCAGTTCCAGCAAAATCAAACGACGGTTGGAGCAATTTTTAGGCTGGTTCCAGCAAAATCAAAACAAAAATAAAAGGGAGTGGTAGCAAAAACTCTTGATGCTTCGAGCAAGACTCTGGTAGTAGCAAAGTGGCAACTCCTATGGTAGCAAAAATCCAAGACGGTTGCAGCAAAATGAAAGCCATCGCCGTTTGGTGGATGTAACAAAAATTATCTTCGGTTCCAGCAAAAGCAAAATATGATTGTAGCAAAAATTGTCTTTGTTTCCAGCAAAATCAAAGCATGGTTGTAGCAAAATTGACTAGAAAAAACAGACTATGTCATAGAGATGGATGTAGCAAAAATTCACAAAACACCAGTAGTAACGAAACCCAAAACGGTTGTAGCAAAATGGTTCGCTGGTTCCAGCAAAAAATCACCATGGTAGCAGATTTGAGGTGAGTGGGTGGTAGCAAAAACATGGGTCGGTTCCAGCAAAAAACAACATGGTGGTAGCAAAAATCTTGTTGCGATGGTCATGGACAGGAGCGCGACCAGCTGCGGGCAGCCATGGCAACGAGCGCTAGTTGCAGCACGCTCGTCGCCGCATGCAGTAACGGTGTTTGGGCTGTCGCGGCGGCGTGTGTGCAAGGACCACCCCCTTGGAGTAGCTCCGCGAGAGAAAAATGGGCAGCATCCGATGCCTTTAGTAGCACCGCTCATGGTGGTTGTGCAGGATGGAAAAAAGGAAGGAAGCACCACCGGCTATGGCTGCTATAGAAAAAGGGAAGAGAAGGAGCAGATCTTGATGGGGGCAGGCGGGAGGTTGAAGGAGAGGGAAGAAAGAAGATACAGCTAGGAGTCCATGGAAAAGGATAGGATAAGGATAGATAGAATAAGGATAGGAGCGGGAGGGCAGCTGCGGGAGCAACAAAGGACACGTGGCTTGCGTGGTGTTCGCTGGATCGGGGCGATCGAACGTCGCGCACGAGACCGGCCCAATCGCTAGCCGATGCGCCGGAAGCCAACGTTTCCCAAGATAAAATTGCTAAGGGAATGTGCGACACTATGTGTGCCTGTACTCTGTTAAAGATTCTATGTAGAAATTTAGTGACGTGGAGCAGAGGGTAAGAAATCTTAGAAAAGAAAGGGAACTATAGAATTGCAGACAGCCGAGCTACCTCGCTGGGAGAAGTGGCGAGATCATGCCATGGCTAAGCGCGCACCTGCGGAAACAGAGAAAGAGAAGAACATTGTTCTGCCAACTCAACATTATATTTACAAGCAACCCACTAAATTGGTGTATTTAAAGAAAGTGCAAATGAGTTATGATTTCTTAAAAAATATATTAAATGAGCCGCATAGACGCTATATTATTTGTTCACCCAGCACAAAAGTTTTTTAAATGGGTTGAGTATGTGCCACATTTTTGGAGGCTGACATGTGGGCCAATATGTTAAAGCCTACGCAAGGCATTGTCAATTTAGTCAACAAATGATTTTAACATCCAACAGCCGGCATGCATCTTCATTCTCTTATCTACTTCCACCAGCGCTGTCGGGATCGCCTACTCCCGCTTTCGACGGCTAGCGGCTCTGCTTAGCATGCCTCGCTGCGAGGCGCTACCCTACAGCCGGCAAGCCATCCCTCTACACCTCCTGTTGTTCTTCGCCGGCTGCAGCCCCACGCCACACCAGAATCAGTTAACCCTTGTACTCCTCTCCGTATGCGACTCCACTGCTGCGCCTTCCCATCTCCCGTTCGTTCCCATACGGGGACTCGCGGTTGTTCATCGCCTTGGTGCGCTCGGCGCGGCGTGGTCAACAAAGTCATCGGAAGAGAATTGTACGTGGAGAGACTGACAGTACGAATGCACCAGGTCCATGGACGCACTCATGCAACTGCTTCCTTATTATGCGAAAAGAATTATTCCTGCCCGGACAGCTGGGACCTGATACGTCTCCAACATATCTATAATTTTTTCTTGTTCCATGCTGTTATATTATCATTCTTGGATATTTTACAATTATTTTATAACAACTTTATATCATTTTTTGGGACTAACCTATTAACATAGTGCCCAATATCAGTTGTTGTTTTTTTGTTTTTTTACTTCGCAAAAAATCAATACCAAACGGAGTCCAAACGCAGTGAAACTTTTTGTAGAATTTTCTGGATCAGAAGACAACCGGTGGGCCAAAGAAGTACCAGAGGGGACTCCGAGGGGAGCACAACCCACCAGGGCGCGCCGCCTCTTCACCCTATAAATTGCCAAATATTCCAAAAACCCTAGGGGAGTCGATAGATCAGAAGTTCCGCCGCCGCAAGCCTCTGTAGCCACGAAAAACCAATCTAGACCCCGTTCCGGCACCCTGCCAGAGGGGGAAATCATCACTGGGGGCCATCTTCATCATCCCGGCGGCCACCATGATGAGGAGGGAGTAGTCCACCCTCGGGGTTGAGGGTTTGTACCAGTAGCTATGTGTTTAATCTCTCTCTCACTCTCGTGTTCTTGAGATGGCACGATCTTGATATATCGTGGGCTTTATTAATATAGTTGGATTATATGGTGTTTTCCCCTCTCTATCTTATTGTGATGAATTGTGTTTTTCCTTTGAGATTTCGTTTTTATTGGATTGAATACTTTTATGGATTTGAGAACACTTGATGTATGTCTTGCTATGAATACCTGTGGTGACAATGGGGTATCATATTGATTCACTTGATATGTGTTTTGGCACTTAACTCGCGGATTCCCGAGGTGACATTGGGGTAATCTATGCATAGGGGTTGATGCATGTTCTCGTCTTTGTTTCTCCGGTAGAAATCTTGGGGCACCTTTTAAGGTTCTTTGTGTTGGATTGAGTATTACGAATTTGAAATAATTTGATGCATATCGTATAATCAACTCATGGATACTCGCGGTGGCATTGGAGTATCTAGGTGACATTAGAGTTGGTTGATGTGTATCATATGGTGTTATTTTAGTACGAACTCTTGGTTAGATCGATTGGAAATAATAGCTTGGTGTTTTTTTAGTACGAACTCTAGAATAGATTGATCGTAAAGAATAGCATTGAGGTGGTTTCGTAGCCTACAAACAATTTCTTCTTATGTTCTCCGCTAGATAATAACTTTGGAGTGATTCTTCATCGCACGTTGAGGGATGGTTATATGATCCTATTATATTAGCATTGTTGAGAGATTGCACTAGCAAAAGCACACACCCTAGGCCCGATACGTCTCCAACGTATCTATAATTTTTGATTGTTCCATGCTGTTATATTATCATTCCTGGATGTTTTACAATCATTTTATAGTCATTTTATATTATTTTTTGGTACTAACCTATTTACATAGTGCCCAGTGCCAGTTGCTGTTTTCTACATGTTTTTTACATTGCAGGAAATCAATATCAAACGGAGTCCAGCGAAACTTTTTGTGGATTTTTTTGGGCCAGAAGACATCTAGTGGGCCAGGAAAGCACTAGAGGGGTGCTCCGAGGGGAGCACAACCCACCAGGGCGCGCCTGGAGGCCCAGGCGCGCCCCGGTGGGTTGTGCCCACCTCAGGTGCCCCCTGAACCACCTCTTTGCTCTATAAATACCCCAATATTTCAGAAACCCTAGGGAAGTCGACGAAAATCAATTCTAGCCGCCGCAGAGTCCAGGAACACAAGATCCAATCTAGACACCATCTCGGAGGGGTGCATCATGTCCATTGGTGCCTCTCCGATGATGCGTGAGTAGTTCTTTGTATACCTATGGGTCCGTAGTTAGTTGCTAGATGGCTTCCTCTCTCTCTCTCTCTCTCTCTCTCTCTC
The DNA here is from genome assembly GCF_018294505.1 of Triticum aestivum. Classification (NCBI taxonomy): domain Eukaryota; kingdom Viridiplantae; phylum Streptophyta; class Magnoliopsida; order Poales; family Poaceae; genus Triticum; species Triticum aestivum. The sequence continues at coordinate 30,599,769 of NC_057801.1, read as the reverse complement.
TCTATTATCAATACAATGGTCTCTTGGAGATCCATATGATGTAAGTATTTTTGCGGTGTGTTTGTTGGGATCCGATGAACTTTGAGTTTATGATCAGATCTATGTTTTTATCCATGAAAGTTATTTGAGTCTTCTTTGATCTCTTATATGCATGATTGATTATAGCCTCGTATTTCTTCTCTGATATTTGGTTTTTTGGCCAACTTGATATATTTATCTTGCAATGGGAAGAGGTGCTTTGTGATGGGTTCGATCTTACGGTGCTTGATCCCAGTGACAGAAAGGGCAACGACATGTATGTATCATTGCTATTAAGGACAACAAGATGGGGTCTATTTCTACATAAATAGATCTTGTCTACATCATGTCATCTTTCTTATTGCATTACTCCGTTTTTCCATGAACTTAATACACTAGATGCATGCTGGATAGCGGTCGATGTGTGGAGTAATAATAGTAGATGCAGGCAGGAGTCGGTCTACTAATCTTGGACGTGATGCCTATATAATGATCAGTGCTTGAATATCGTAATGATTATTTAAAGTTCTATCAATTGCCCAACAGTAATTGTTTTCCCATCGTTTGCTATTTTTCTCGAGAGAAGTCACTAGTGAAACCTACGGCCCCGGGTCTCTTTTCATCATATTTGCCTTTGTGATCTATTTTCCTTTGAATTTATTTTCAGATCTATTAAACGAAAAATACAAAAATACCTTACTGCAATTTATTTGTTCCACGATCTATTTATCCTATCTACCACTTTTACCTCATGTTATTTGCCTATCTTGAGGTGCCGTACCCGAAAGGGATTGACAACCCCTTTTACACATCGGGTTGTGAGTATTTGCTATTTGTGTGCAAGTGATGTTTACATGGTGTGAGGAGGTTCTCCTACTGGTTCGATAACCTTCGTCTCATCACTGAGGGAAATACCTACCGTCGCTATACTGCATCATCCCTTCTTCTTTGGGGAAATACTGACATAGTTCTAGCAGACATCAAAAGAGATTTCTGGCGCCGTTGCCGGGGAGGATCTTCAACATCAACCAGGTTCCTAATCAGAAATCTCATCTCCTTGCAATTTACATTATTTGCCATTTGCCTCTCATTTTCCTCTCCCCCCAGTTCACAAAAATTTGCCTTTTTTATTCGCCCTTCTTTTTCGTTCGACGTTTTCTTGTCAGATCTGTTTTTGGGTGCAATCTTGTCGTGAAGTCACCATGAGTAATTTTGGTATGGCAGAAACAGATGATGGCCTAACTCCTAAAATGGAGCGTACGGGTAATCTGGATGCCAAAACTTTTGTCTTGGGGCAAGTTAATTTTATGTAAAAAGAACATATCCAAGAATTTTTCAATTGTGTCGAAAAATTAAGCCATGATGATATTCCTATACTTAAAATGACTAAATCTTATGCGGAAGCTATTTCGGCACTTGTTCTAAAACTTGAAACTAGATTTATCCGTACTCATCCTACCTTGCAAAGATTTTTCTATCAGTTGCCCGTTATAAAGAACCCTAAAGCTAAAAAGTTAGCCACTCTTGTTCTAATGAATGAATTTGACGACATAATACGGGAAGCTAGGGAAATCTTTGATTTTTATGGCATGAATCATGAAAAATCCATGATTGATGAAATTCTTTATAATAGTGATTATGTTTTGAGACATTTGCTTGGAGATAACCAAATCTTTGATGAGAATCTTAAAAAGCAAGTCCCCGTTTTAGATATGATCCAGCAAGTTTTTAATTATGTTAATCAACACTAATCTTGGATCATTATCGGAAATCAAAGGGGTTATGATAAAAAGCAACTTGATAGTGCTACAGTTTCCATGGACAATGTGTTTTATGTTTTATTTACAAAACCTCCCGACACAAATACCTCCAAGGAAAACAAGTATAAGGATGAAAAAACTTAGATCCTTCGCTTTATGCCTAGCTAGGGGCGTAAAACGATAGCGCTCGTTGGGAGACAACCCAACTTGTATCTTTTTTGCTTTTTGGTTTTCTTACTGTTTTAAATAAAATACACAATTATACCTTTGGTTAGATGTGTTTTCGTGTTTTAATTTAGTGTTTGTGCCAAGCAAGGCCTTTGGGTTGATTTGGGTGAAAGTTGATTTGATCTTGCTGAATAACAGAAACTTATGCACTCACGAAAATAATTTTCATAAATCACAGAAACGTGATTTTGAGTTGATTCTTTTTTCAGAAAATTAATATAGAAATTTCTCAGGTTTTCCTAATTTCTAAAGATTTTGGGATTTACAGAAGTATTCGAAATATCCAGATTGCTACAGTCTCTTCTGTTTTTGACAGATTCTATTTTCTTTGCGTTGTGTGCTTGTTTTGATGATTCGATGGTTTTCTTTGATGATTTTTTGCCATATAAAAGTTGGAATACAGTAGATATAATGCAGAAATAAAACATGAATAGGTTTGCAACAGTACTTATAGTAGTGGTTTGCTTTCTTATACTAACGGATCTCACGAAGGTTTTGTTGAGTTTTGTGTGATTTAAGTTTTCAAGTTTTGGGTGATCTTACTATGGATGAAGGAATAAGAATTTGCAAAAGCCTAAGCTTGGGGATTCCCGAGGCAACCCAAGATAATATTCATGAAGTAGCAAGCAACTAAGCTTGGGGATGCCCCCGAGTGGCATCCCCACTTTCTTCTAACAACTATTGGTATTTTACTTAAGCTATATTTTTATTCTTCACATATTATGAGTTTTGCTTGGAGCGTATTGTATGATATGAGTCTTTTCTTGTTTTGCTTTATGTTTTAAGTGTTGAATCCTTGCTGAACACACCTTTTTGAGAGAGCCAAAAATTATGCTATGCTTGCTCCTATGCTTCATTTACGTTTTTAGAGCCATGGATTTGCTCTAGTGCTTCACTTATATCTTTTTGAGAACGGTGTGCTTTGTTATTTCTGAAGAAATGCTCTCATGCTTCACTTAGATTTATTTGGGAGTTAGTAAAATTTTCAGAAATTCTCTCTTGCTTCACTTAGATTATTTTGAGAGAAATAATAATTATGCTCATGTTCTTCACTTATATTTGTTTGAGATTATCAAAAGCAACATATGAAAATAGTCCCAAAGTGATAGATATCCAAGGAGGATATAATAAAAATTTCATGAAGATCATTGGACAAAATAAACTTGATTCTTAGTAATGGTTTTGAAATATGACGATATGATATGTGAGTCATGTTGATGAGTAATTGTGGTTTAGTAAGAATATTGATGTTAAGGTTTGTGATTCCCTATGCAAGCACAAAAGTCAATAATTATGCAATGAAATTTATATCGTACTGATGGTGCATTATTCGGTGTTACTTATGCTTAATGCTTGGGTATGAGATTTTTTGCTTTTTGGTTGGTCGTTTCTCAATCTTTTTGCTAGCCTTCATTTTGCACTAAGTATGATCACTACTTGTGCATCCAAAACCCTTTAAACCAGTTTTGCCATATGAGTCCACTATACCTACCTATATGCGGTATTTCCATGCCGTTCTAAGCAAATTTGCATGTGCCATCTCTAATTTTCAAAGTAAATTTCTCTTTTGTGTGCTCTACCGCTCGCGAGGCGGTGAAGGATGGCCAATATTTTCCATGCTAGATGTGTTATTCTCACGATGAGTGTTTATTCACTTGTCATTGCACGAGAGTACGACAAAGGTATTAGGGATGTCCAGTCCCGAAATGAAAAATGAATTTACTTTATGTTACCAAATAATAAATTCCTTTAAAAGTGTTGGTACGGAGGGCAACCTTGGATTCAGCTAGCCATGGAAAGTGAAAGTAATGGTGGAAAAAGGAATAAAATTTATTTTTTGTTTGGGAACCGCCTATGATGTATCTAGCATGGAAAGTGTTGGGAGCTCTAAGACGTTTTCGTTGGTGGGAAAAGTATGCCTCTCAAAAATGTGTTTATCTCCCAATTTAAGCTTTGAGCTCTGGCACCTCTACAAATTCCTACTTCCCTCCGCGAAGGGCCTTTCTTTTACTTATGCAATTTTTATTTTTAATTTGAGTCTCCATCTTCTCTTATACAACACTAACTAAGGGGAACTATGATCGTATTTGAGTATTGGGTGTAGCTAATATTCGAGTGTGTTTCATGAATGGATCAATGATTGAGCATAATGGGCTAGGTAAAACTTGCTTTAGTGTTGATATTTTGAAAGACATGGTTGCTTGTCGGTATGCTTGAGTATTAAAGTCTTCATGTCAATGTCCATGCTATAAAGAAAAGAAATGTGATGAACATGTTAGGCTATTGCTTTTAATCATATAAAAGTCCAAATGTCCATACTATAAAGAAAAGAAATGTGATGAACTGTTAGGCAGCATTCCACATAAAAAAAATTGTTTTTATTATTTACATACTCGAGGACGAGCAGGAATTAAGCTTGGGGATGCTGATACGTCTCCAGCGTATCCATAATTTTTGATTGTTCCATGCTGTTATATTATCATTCTTGGATGTTTTACAATTATTTTATAGTCATTTTATATCATTTTTTGGTACTAACCTATTGACAGTTGCTGTTTCCTGCATGTTTTTTACATCGCAGGAAATCAATACCAAACGGAGTCCAAACACAGCGAAACCTTTTGTGGACTTTTTTTGGGCTAGAAGACATCCAGTGGGCCAAGAAAGCACCCGAAGGGTTGTCACGCCCAATATGCGGCCCTATCCTAAAGGAACTCGAAGGTCTCACAAGGATAGAAGCGCATATTGGAGACGCTTTTGCAAGGTGGATATCATTACATCGTACCATTACATAATAGATGGGGATATATACAAAGGCATACAAGGCCACATGATTACAACAACATCATACATCAGAGCATCATCCGACTATGGATGAAACACAAAAAGAAACTCAAACGACATCCACCCTGCTAGCCAGGCTGCCGACCAGGAACCTATCCCCTGACCGAAGAAGAAGAAGCATAAGAATAACTCCAAAACAAGCAAACATCGCTCTCACGTCATGATCATCGCATTACCTATACCTGCAACTATTTTTGTAGTAATCTGTGAGCCACGAGGAGTCAGCAATCCCATTACCATGGGTATCAAGACTAGCAAAGCTTAAAGGGTATGGAATGGATAAGTGGTGAGGTTTCAGCAGCGACTAAGCAATGTATGGTGGCTAACTTATGAGTACAAGAATAAGATGAGAAGCTACGCAAACGGCCGCAAACTAGTAATGATCAAGAAGTGATCCTGAACTACTTACGTTCAAACATAACCCCATCGTGTTCTCTTCTCGACCCACTCGAAAAGAAACCGTCACGGCTACACACGCGGTTGGGTATTTTAGTTCGAATCTGGTGTCAAGTTCTCTACAATCGGATATTAAAAACTCCCATCTGCCACATAACCGCGGGCACGGCTCTCGAAAGTTTATACCCTGCAGGGGTGTCCTAACTTAGCCCATTACAAGCTCACGATCCGTGGAGACAATTCTCCATCGCAGGACATCCGATCAGACTTGGGATCCCGGTGCACAAGACATTTCGACAATGGTCAAATAAAACCAGCAAGACCTCCCGGTGTGCCGACAAATCCCGATAGGAGCCGCACGTATCTCGTTCTCAGGGCACAACGGATGGGCCATACATCGGGTTGGCTGAGACCCTGGTTGCCCAGGGGGCGCCGGACATCGCCCAGGTTGGACTAACACTCATAGGAGCATTGGCCCGGGGGTTGATTAAAAATACTAGGGGTCCAGAGAAAATCCCCTATTTAGGTTTTAGTTGTTATTGGGCAAATGGAAAACCAATGTTGGGCCTTGCTGGAAGAGTTTTATTCAAAGCGAACTGTCAAGAGGGTCCCATACCCCTCACCGTGTTAGGGATGCAAAATCAAGGAACATAACACCGGTATGACGGAAACTAGGGCGGCAAGAGTGGAACAAACACCAGGCATAAGGCCGAGCCTTCCACCCTTTACCAAGTATATAGATGCATTAATTAAAATAAGAGGTATTGTCATGTTCCAACATGGAACAACCTGCAACTGCAACTGCACCTGCAACTAGCAATGCTTAAGAGGGACTGAGCAAAGCGGTAACATAGCCAAACAACAGTTTGCTAGAAAGGGTGAAAAAGGTTAGAGGTTGTCATGGCAATTTGGGAGGCTTGATAAACAAGTGGTAGGAAGTGTGACATAGCGATAGCATCTAGACAACTAGCATAGCAACGATAGTAGTGAGATCCAGGGTGACGGTCATCTTGCCTAAAATCCCACTAGAAAGAAGAACGAGTCTGTGAACAAGACGAACGGACGAAGATGAACCAAGCATAGTCGAACGAATCCTCACGATCGCAAGGAAACAGGAACTATCGAGAAGGAACACAACCGAAAAGAAGCAAACAACATGGTAAACACACAACACATAAACATGACATGATGCTCAACCAAGTATGATGCATGACAAGGCTATATGATGCTACTCATGGCAATGGATGATGCATACAAAAACAACACATCAAAGCAAGTTTAAATGAGGCCGGAAACGACATATAACAAATCCGGTAAGTCCTCATATGCTAATTTCGAAATTGGTCCAGATCTGAATAACACATTATGTTCAAGTAGTTAAAACAAGTTAAACATGGCATTGATGCAAAATGCATTCAAACATCAAGCAAACACACTCAAAATAAGGATTCAACATGACATGATGAAACTACATGCAATTCTAAGCAAGTTTCATATAGAGCATGCTCAAAACCGAGCAATGGTGCAATACATACACTCCAAACAAGATATAACAACAATCTTCCCAAAACAACAACTAGGCACTTTGCAATCGTCAAAACAACATGCTACAGGAATCATATGAGCACAAACTTGACATGCACTTCAAGTACAGATAATATACTTCAAATATCATTAAGGTTAAGGTTTATAGACATCAAGATTAAACCAATATGATCAATGCAAAATGCAAGTTTATAACACAGGGACATATACATGAGCAGAGTTAATATGATGACATGTTGGAGGCATAAAACAAAGATGCTACAACAACTATGCATAGCAACCAATGGCATGGCATCAAACTAAACATAACAAAGAGCAAATAACATCCAGATATCATCTGCATATGACTCATGGATTAGTGGGTACCAACAAGACAATATTGAATGTTGAAACATTTTCAGCAAGTGAAAACAACAACATTACGATAGCATGTTTGCAAGCATGGAACAAAGGCATATGATATCCAAAATTATCAAACTTGGCATGTGGACAAAGTACTCATAGCATAATTCAAAACATGTAATTGTAGCATCTCCAAAAGAGGCATGGATCAATCATTAACAAGTTCACAACATGGCATCATGAAGTTAACAGAAAACTGGAACATAATATAAGCATGTTCATGGCAATGAAAACATATTCTACATGACATATATGAGGCGTCAAAAGGCATGTCATGATAGATCATAACATGTAAAACAAAACATGTAAACTAAGCATCTCCAGATTATGCATCGATTAATTGGTAGCATCAAGCAAACATGGCATCATGATATGACAAATTCAGAAATGACAGCACATTAACAACGAGTAGTCCATTTCACAAGCTTGTTGCACTCACTAGAGGGCATATCAAAATACATGGATTTCACCCCAGTAAAGAAGGCATAATTATGCTCCTAAACATGTAGACATGATGCTCAAAAGAAAATCACACAAAAAGATATTAAAATGACAAAATGACAACTTATAACAGTTTTAGTAGTTAACAACAATGTGCACTTTTGCAACAGAGATTAAGATGTCAAGATGCACCATAACATGAATGCAAAGCAAACCAACATGTAGACCATGAAGAGCAGAACATTTGCATATCAAGATCATCATCATAGGATCAACGGAGACAAAGTTACACCACTCACAAGATGCATACATGATGTTAACAATCAGCAGATTCTAGCAATTTATATCACTTGATAGTTTTGCAACAATGATTAAGGCATCAATATGGACAGTAACATGAATGCAAACTACTCCAACATGAATAGCACTCTAAGATGAATATTTTGACATATTATGCACACAAAATGGAGCAATATGCACAAAGTTATGATGGGTCAAACATGCACACATGAAGTTTGAATCTCAGGGTCAGCAGTTTTTTCACCACGCAAAAAAATTTGGCAGGTTGGGGTCGGCTCCTTCTCTCGTACAGAACTGTGGGCACGGAAGTCAACGCCGTCGAGGTGGAGGCATGGGACTCCGGCGAGGGTCGGGGAGGCCGAGAATGGGTGGATCCGGGCATGGGGATCCCGGATCCGGCCGCGGTGGTCGACGACGACGCCCGATGAGGTAGATCACGATGAGGCATGTGGCAGAGCTCACTGGAGCGGCCATGGTGGAGCTCCTGCGGGAGACAGGGAGAGAACGGGTGAGGGGAGAAGGAAGAGAAAGGAGGGAGAAAGAGGGGCGCGAGGGCGGCATTGGCCTACTGGAGGTCTCCGGCAGGATTGCTACCTCTTGAGCATGCGTTGGTTTTCCCTTGAAGAGGAAAGGGTGATGCAGCAAAGTGGCGTAAGTATTTCCCTCAGTTTTTGAGAACCAAGGTATCAATCCAGTAGGAGGCTACATGCAAATCCCTCGTACCTGCACAAACAAATAAGAACCTTGCAACCAACGCGATAAAGGGGTTGTCAATCCCTTTACGACCACTTGCAAAAGTGAGATCTAATAGAGGTAATAAGATAACATTTTTGGTATTTTTATGATATAGATTGGAAAGTAAAGATTGCAAAATAAAATAGATCGAAAACTTATATGATAGAAAATAGACCCCGGGGCCATAGGTTTCACTAGTGGCTTCTCTCAAGATAGCATATGTATTACGGTGGGCGAACAAATTACTGTCGAGCAATTAATAGGAAAGTGCATAGTTATGAGAATATCTAGGCATGATGATGTATATAGGCATCACGTCCACGACAAGTAGATCGAAATGATTCTGCCTCTACTACTATTACTCCACACATCGACCGCTATCCAGCATGCATCTAGAGTATTAAGTTCATAAGAACAGAGTAACACATTAGGCAAGATGACATGATGTAGAGGGATAAACTCAAGAAATATGATATAAACCCCATCTTTTTATCCTCAATGGCAACAATACAATACGTGCCTTGCCGCCCCTATTGTCACTGGGAAAGGACACCACAAGATTGAACCCAAAGCTAAGCACTTCTCCCATTGCAAGAAAGATCAATCTAGTAGGCCAAACCAAACTGATAATTCGAAGAGACTTACAAGGATAACAAATCATACATAAAATAATTCAGAGGAGATTCAAATATTGTTCATAGATAATCTTGATCATAAACCCACAATTCATCGGATCTCGACAAACACACCGCAAAAAGAATTACATCGAATAGATCTCCAAGAAGATCGAGGAGAACTTTGTATTGAGATCCAAAGAGAGAGAAGCCTTGTAGCTAATAACTATATGGACCCGAAGGTCTGTGGTAAACTACTCACACTTCATCGGAGAGGCTATGGTGTTGATGTAGAAGCCCTCCGTGATCGATTCCCCCTCCGGCGGAGCGCCGGAAAAGGCCCCAAGATGGGATCTCATGGGTACAGAAGGTTGCGGCGGTGGAAATAGGGTTTCGTGGTGCTCTCTAATGTTTTCAGGGTATACGAGTATATATAGGTGAAGGAAGTCGGTCAGGGGAGCCACGAGGGGCCCACGAGGGTGGGGGCGCACCTCCCTACCTCGTGGCCGCCTCGTTTCTTTCTTGACGCCCACTCCAAGTCTCCTGGATTGCGTTTGTTCCAAGAACAACTCTACCGAAGGTTTCATTCCGTTTGGACTCCATTTGATATTCCTTTTCTGCGAAACACTGAAATAGGCAAAAAAACAGCAATTTGGGCTGGGCCTCCGGTTAATAGATTAGTCCCAAAAATAATATAAAATTGCATAGTAAAGCCCATTAAACATCCAAAATGGGTAATATAATAGCATGGAACAATCAAAAATTATAGATATATTGGAGACGTATCAAGCATCCCCAAGCTTAATTCCTGCTCGTTCTCGAGTAGGTAAATGATAAAAACAGAATTTTTGATGTGGAATGCTACCTAACATAATTCTCAATTTAATTTTCTTTATTGTGGCATGAATGTTCAGATCCAAAAGATTCAAGATATAAGTTTAATATTGACATAAAATAGTAATACTTCAAGCATACTAATCAAGCAGTTTATGTCTTATCAAAATAACATAGCCAAAGAAAGCTTATCTCTACAAAATCATATAGTTAGGCCATGCTTCATTTTCGTCACACAAAATGCTCCCATCATGCACAACCCCGGTTTCAGCCAAGCAATTGGTTCATACTTTTGAACGCGCTTCAGCCTTTTCAACCCTCACGCAATACATGAGCATAAGCCATGGACAAAGCACTATGGGTGGAGTAGAGTATGATGATAGGGATTATGTGAGAAAACAAAAAACGAGGAAGTCTCACATTGACGTGGCTAATCAATGGGCTATGGAGATGCCCATCAATTGATGTCAATGCGAGGAGTAGGGATTGCCATGCAACGGATGCACTAGAGCAATAAATGTATGAGAGCTCATCAAAAAGAAACTAAGTGGGTGTGCATCCAACTTGCTTGCTCACGAAGACCTAAGGCATTTTGAGGAAGCCCATCATTGGAATATACAAGCCAAGTTCTATAGTGAAAAATTCCCACTAGTATATGAAAGTGACAAAATAAGAGACTCTCTATCATGAAGATCATGCTGCTACTTTGAAGCACAAGTGTGGAAAAAGGATAGTAACATTGTCCCTTCTCTATTTTTCTCTCATTTTTTTTTCTTTTTTTCCTTTTTTTGTTTGGGCTTCTTTGGCCTCTTTTTTTATTTGGGCTTCTTTGGCCTCTTTTATTTTCCATAAAGTCCGGAGACTCATCCGACTTGTTGTAACACTCCAAGATTTGGACTTGGTTTTTATTTAAAATCCTTATTTGATTTAAAGGAGGTTGTTTGAATTTTTTTAGAGGGACTCTCCCTCTCAAACTTTCTTTCATGACAAATAATTTTTTAGGATCCTTCTCAACCTTGATCTTTAGTCTTAAGGGTTTTTCAAAATTGTGTTGGCTCAACACAAATAATATTGGAGGGTTTTGCAATTATTTTTATTAAAAAGAAATCCTATGGATTTTTGGTTTTTATTCTTTTACCTTTTAAAGATTTCTCTTTTGCCTTGTCACATGTTGAAATTTTCTTCCAAAACCCCTCCCTCCACTTTGGGTCAAGTCAAATATCCAATCCCAGCAAGTTCAACCCATTTTTGATTTTTATTCTATTTATTTTATCCCCAAAACAATTTCTGTCATTTATTTTGGACCTAGGTGATTTACAAAGGAACCACCATATCCTTTTTGAGTTTTGGTCCCAAACAAACTCCCCTGGCTAGTCCTTAGTATCCTCAACCTAGATCCATCAAGATCCACTTGTCCACAATTCAAAAATTTCAAATTTTGCTTGCTGCAAGTTTGGACCAGATTTGCCATTTTTGGTGAAATACATTATTTTTCTTCTCCAAAAATTCTGAGATAAATCAGGCAGCCCCCAGGTGCATTGAGAGGTCACCTCACCAAAGATCAACTCCAGAAAGCTTTTCCACATGCCAAAAACATTTCATCAAACACATGGCGTGCACTGTTTCTGGCAATATTTAGAAAAGTTCAGAGTTTCTGTGTTTCAGTTTCAGTCGACAGTGTCGTTTCCGTTAGAAACCGTCGACAATCTCACCAGTAGCCACCTTGGATCGTTGCTCACTGCTCCTTCTTCTTATCCAGTGCGCCGCATGATCGTTTGGACGGGCGCAGGCGTTGGTGGCGACGTGGCACCTCATCGCCGGCGTCTTCTGCGGTGGCAGAACCACCCGTGGCGGCCAGCAGAGACCGGCCCTGCCTTTCAGCGCCGTCCAGCACCGCCCAAGCCACCCGAAGCCTCCGCGTGGCTGTCCGCTTGCCTGTGCACGCTGCAGTACCGTCGCGGTGGCCTGAGAGGCGCAGAGCTCTCTCTCTGCCGCCGACGAGCCCGTGAGCCGTTCCATCGGAAACTTGGAGTATCACCCAAGACAGGCCAAGCTTAGCCCTTGAACGGATCCAGTGGACCAATCCACAACTGTCCCAACCCCTAAACCACCTGCCCGACCACTGCCTTGCCGTAATCACTCGCCGGAGTTATCACGTTCTCGGCAACCGCCTCAGGCCGGCTATAAATAGCACCCCGAGTTCGCCTTCGACCAGGCATCACCCCTCCACCTCACCAGAGCCATGCCCAGCCACTAGGAAGACCTCGGGGAGGCCTTCTTCCCCGACCCCGGCCGCCCCGATCCGCTTCGGGCTCCGGCACGATCCACTCCGGTGAGGGCACCTCTGCCTCCGAAATCGCATCAGCAACCCTCTAGTGCACCCACTCGTCTGACCCTAGCCTCGATTTGGCGTTTGCAGCTCTCCTAGGCGAGATCCACCACCACCCGAACCGCCGTCCGCCGGAGTAAAGGCCGCCATCGATGTGGTGCTCGCCGACGACCAACTCCACCACCCACAGACGCAGAAGAGCACCCTGAGTCCGTAGGTACCATCCACTCCTCCTAACTCATCGTGGATCGATGCCGGTGACCACCGCATCCCTCGGGCGCCGGCGACTCTGTTTTCAAATTCAAACCTGAAGGGTGAGAACCCCCTCGTCAGCTTTTTCTTTTTTTGAACCATTTTCTGAAAATGCCTTCGGGCAGAATACGCTTTCTAACTGAAACTTTTTTCTGCCTTTTTATAAACTACCCCCTGGAAACTTTCTGTTTCATTACAGATGAGTCCCTGGACTAAAACCTTAATAACTTTTAAACAAAAGATGATTTTCAATTGATTCTTTCTCTGCCATCTTTTTCTTTCTGTCTAGTGTTTTATCATATTTATTTGAAAAAAAATTTGGAACACTTTTGTGCACGCACGGTATTTACGTACTACCCGACTTTCTTGTATACTGTAGATACCGACGGAGGTGACGGAGCCGCAAACTTCGTTGAGCTAGACTCCGACTACTCCGAACTAGGCAAGAATGTTTGAACCTTTGATATGATGAGTGTTTTGCATGTTTGCTTGAGTAGTTATTTCATGGCATGTTTATATAAGCATCAGTAAGTGTTATATTGCATGCAAGGAAGCTACAAGTGAGCTTCGAAACTTGATGTGTCATTTGATGTGAGTTTACATGATCATGTGGTGACATGAAAGGTGGTAAGATGGTATTGTTGAAGCATGCTAGTCTTATGTCAACCATTTAACTCCAGTGTTAACGTGGATCAAGTCACGTTACCGTCCGTCCCCTTTTTCGTGCTACCACATGTTTTCTGCAAAGAATACGGTTTAGTAAGTTGCAAACCTCTTTCCTCGTACACACCAAGTAGAGGGGCCGTGACGAGGGTTCCATGGCCCTGGATTAAAGCTCGTCATCCGGTCAGGGGGCATGGGTGTTTCCGGTTGGGACCGAGAGGGGGGCACCCCTTAGAGCGCGCGATATAAATTTGATCCCATGCTATTCGAAGTTGTGGCCTCCCCGTCTCAAAGTTTTTCTGGAACGTTGCCTAGGGTGATCCCTGGCAACGGGATGTGGAATGGGTGTGTACTGGTTAGATGTGTTTCTTCTAAAATATTGTAGACGGAACTAGTCCTTCGTGACTACTGAAATCCGTTGGCTGTGGTTAAAGAGTACAAACTATGCAGAGTCAAAACCATTCGAGTAACCGTATCTATGGTCAAGGACCGTGATCAACTTATCTATGTCAGTGTCAGTGTAAGTCCCAACGTCCGTTTCAGTATCAGTCTCAGTGACAATCTCTGGTGAATGAACATGAGTGTTAAACCCGACTGAATGTTATTCCTGTGGATGGACTAACCCGTTTATTATTATGTACTGAGTATTTCCTTGGAGTGATTTAAATTCATGGATTGATTGAATGCGAATGATGAAATATAAGCCCTTTATGTGATGTCGCTCAGACGTCCGACTGTGGCACTCTTGCTATTCACTTTTGATATAAGCCCTTTATGTGATGTCGCTCAGATGTCTGACTATGGAACTCTTGCTATTTACTTTTGATATAAGCCCTTCATGAGATGTCGCTCAGACGTCTGACTGTGGCACTCTTGTTATTTACTTTTGATATAAGCCCTTTAGGTGATGTCGCTCAGACGTTCGACTGTGGCATCCCTGTTATGTACTTTTACTATAAGCCCTTTTCAAGATGTCGCTTAAGACGTCCGACTGTGGCACGCACTGTCATTTACCATTCAATATAAGCCCTTTATGCGGTGTCGCCCTGACGCCTGACTGCGGCATGTTAATTCATTTTTACCTTTCGAGGCGTCGCTTCAGACACCCGATCGGTCTTCAGATATTTTAGGATTTCGGGAGGACTACAGCCTGACTTCCTTTTTATTTAATATGCAGTGCAAGTTTATTATCTGAGTGTGCATTGCTAAACTACTCATGTGCATCATGTTTGCATTTGTTATATCTTATGTCCGAACTATCTTGCGAGTACATTCAAAGTACTCAACTGGCTTGTTGATTTGGCCAGATATTGACGAAGGCGATCTTATGGATGAAGAGTACGATAGCGAGGTCCGACGCCTAGAGGAGTCCCAGTCAGTCCCGTGCGATCCTGGATTTGGTCACTTGTATCATATACGCTTCCGCTACCCGAATAAAATCATCGAGCCTCACTCCAACGCTTGATGAGTTGTAAGAGTAGGAGTCATGTCACCCACTTCACTGTGACATAACCACCACCACTTTTATTACGAGTCAGTAGTTATGCCACCATACCCTTGTGTCATATCCGCCTTTATGTATATTATCGGCATGTTGTAATAAATAGTTGAGCAATCTCAGATCAACCTTGTATAATATTTAGTACTTCTGGATTTCTGTATCAAGGATTTGTCTACCAGTAAGGAGGATTTTCCTATACTGGTGGGATAAAAGGGTCGGTTTCTCAATAAATGTTTTATTGGAAAACCGGTCGTGACACTTGTGGGGGAATCATTGCTTCCATCATCCTTTCCTCACATGGGACAATGCTCTAATAATGAAGATCATCACACTTCTATTTATTTACAACTCAAGAATTACAACTCAATACTTAGGACAAAATATGACTCTATGTGAATGCCTCCGGTGGTGTACCGGGATATGCAATGAATCAAGAGCGACATGTATGAAATAATTATAAAGGTGGCTTTGCCACAAATACGATGTCAACTACATGATCATGCAAAAGCAATATGACAATGATGGAGCGTGTCATAATAAACGGAATGGTGGAAAGTTGCATGGCAATATATCTCGGAATGGCTATGGAAATGCCATAATAGGTAGGTATGGTGGCTGTTTTGAGGAAGATATAAGGAGGTTTATGTGTGATAGAGCGTATTGTATCACGGGGTTTGGATGCACCGGCAAAGTTTGCAACAACTCTCAAGGTGAGAAAGGGCAATGAACGGTACCGTAGAGGCTAGGGAATTGCGGAAGGGTAAGAGTGCGTATAATCCATGGACTCACATTAGTCATAAAGAACTCATATACTTATTGCAAAAGTTTATTAGCCCTCGAAGCAAAGTAGTACTACGCATGCTCCTAGGGGAAGGGTTGGTAGGAGTTAACAATCGCGTGATCCCGACCTCCACTCATAAGGAAGGCAATCAAAGAACACCCCATGCTTCAAATATGTCACGTGCATGCTACCGGACTTGCCAACTTTAACACAAGTATTTCTCAATTTCGTAATTACCCAACTAGCATGACTCTAACATTACCACCTTTATATCTCAAAACAATTATGAAGTAACAAATTTATCATAGTGTTTCATGCAGTTTATATGATAGTTTTTATTATACCTATCTTGGATGCAAATCATTTTAAAACTAAAATTTTACCCAAAGAAAATACCATGCTATTCTAAAAGACTCTCAAAATAATATAAGTGAAGCATGAGAGATCAATAATTTCTACAAAATAAAACCACCGCCGTGCTCTAAAAAGATATAAGTGAAGTACTAGAGCAAAATTATCTAGCTCAAAAGATATAAGTGAAGCACATAGAGTATTCTAATAAATTCCGATTCATGTGTGTCTCTCCAAAAGGTGTGTACAGCAAGGATGATTGTGGTAAACTAAAAAGCAAAGCCTCAAATCATACAAGACGCTCCAAGCAAAACACATATCATGTGGTGAATAAAAATTACTGATGGACGAAGACGAAAGAGGGGATGCCTTCCGGGGCATCCCCAAGTTAGGCTTTTGGTTGTCCTTAAATTTTACCTTGGGTGCCTTGGGCATCCCCAAGCTTAGTCTCTTGCCACTCCTTACTCCATAATCCATAAAATCTTTACCCAAAACTTGAAAACTTCACAACACAAAACTCAATAGAAAATCTCATGAGCTCTGTTAGTGCAAGAAAACAAACCACCACTTTAAGGTATTCCAACTTCTCTATGGTTCATACCCCCTGATACTAGCCATAGATTCATCAAAATAAGCAAACAACACATGAAAAACAGAATTTATCAAAAACAGAACAGTCTGTATTAATCTGTAACTTTCGAATACTTCTGGAACTCCAAAACTTCTACCAAAATAGGAAGTCCTAAGAAATTTGTTTATTAATCTTATGAAAAAAGAATCAACTGAAAAGCACGTTTCTCTGATTTATTAAAATTATTCTCGCGCGTGCAAAAGTTTCTGTTTTTCAGCAAGATCAAATTAACTATCACCCAAGATGATCCTATAGGTTCTACTTGGCACAAACACTAATTAAAACATAAAACCACATCTAAACAGAAGCTAGATGAATTATTTATTACTAAACAGGAACAAAAAGCAAGGAACACAAATAAAATTGGGTTTCTTCCCAACAAGCGCTATTGTTTGACGCCCCTAGCTAGGCATAAAAGCGAGAATAGATCTAAGTATTGCCATCTTTGGTATTCAATTCATAGGTGGCTCTCATAATAGATTAATAAGGAAATTTGATTTTCTTCCTAGGAAAGTGTTCCATAACTTTCCTTAATGGAAATTGGAATCTAATATTTCCTTCTTTAATATCAATAATTGCACCAATCGTTCTAAGGAAAGGTCTACCAAGAATAATAGGACATGAAGGATTGCAATCTATATCAAGAACAATAAAATCTACAGGCACATAATTCCTATTTGCAACAATAAGAACATCATTAATCCTTCCCATTGGTTTCTCAATAGTGGAATCCGCAAGGTGCAAGTTCAAAGAGCAATCATCAATTTTACGGAAACCTAACACATCACACAAAGTTTTCGGAATCGTGGAAACAATCGCACCCAAATCACACAAAGCATAGCATTCATGATCTTTAGTTTAATTTTAATAATAGGTTACCACTCATCATAAATTTTTCTAGGGATACACTAGTAGAAAAAGGGTCAAATGTGAGACACATTAGTGCCGGTTGGATTTTGAGCTGGCATTAATGTGACCATTAGTGCCGGTTCCAACGGCTAGTCAGCCGATCTCATTAGTACCGGTTCGTGGCAAACTTTTAGCACCGGTTCGTGCCACGAACCGGTACTAAAGAGAGTGGTGGCAGGATGTTGTCAGTCTGGGGCCCCTCTAGCACCTTTAGTACCAGTTCGTGGCACGAACCGGTACTAAAGGTCATCGTACATAAACCCTTCGTCCACCCGAGCTCGCTCTGTTCTTCCCCTTTCCCCTCACTTCCTCTGTTCTTCCCCTCTCTTCCTCGAGCTTATCATAAATTTTGCACAAAATTTGTCAAGATTTGAAGGCCCCATTCCATTCAAATGATCACAAAGGTTAGCAACTTTGTCCTTTCATCTCTCATTGCTAGATTAGCTCTTGCAATGCTTTGTATAGTGATTATTTTGTGAGTTTAGTAATTTGGGAGGAATTATATGTGCTAGTATTTGATTTATATGCAATTTGAGGTCAAAAATAACACTTAGTTTCCATATGTAGGTGTGGTTTACTTAGCGCCTTCTAAATCTCCGTCGTAACCACCATCGATCGCCCGCACCGTCCCGACGCCGGCACCACCTTGTGGTGAGGCTCTTGTTCACGAATGTTTTACATTACCAAATTGATGTTTGTGTGATTTGGATATATAGTTACTCATATAATTATCTTACCCATACGTTGTTTGTTATACATAGTGCCATGGTTTTGATATCCGTCCCCGTCGGCCCTCGTCCTTGTTATGATTCGGATGTGGTAAATTCTCTTTTAAAACTAGTTGTTGCATTTCGTGTTTATGACAAATTATGCCCATCAAGTTGACATAGATATTTTTATCTAGGAGGTATGTGAACCGGAAATTCCAACCGACCCTATTGTCGAGAGGTTAAATTTAGTTGAAAGAGAAAACGAGTATTTGAAAGAAAAATTGAAAAGAATTGAGGGGGAGAAGATGGAATTGGAGTTGCGTGTTGCTGATGTCGTCGATGATCAGAAGATCAAGATGGAGAAAATGAGGTTGAAGATTAGAAAGATTAGAAAATATGCCATTGATAGTGTGGCTTGGTATCATTATTCTGTTGGATCAATTGTTACCTTAGTTGCGATCTTGATCGCATTTGTTGTTGCATTTAAATTCTTTAGCTAGAGAGTTATTAATATGTTGCATTTAATTAAGTGTTGTATATTAACTTTATGTATGAACTTGTATTAATTTGGTCTATTCGGTGTTGTGTAATGAAGATGAGCCGACAATGGATGTATGATGACCGATGCTCTCCCGAGTTCATTAATGGCGTGCATACTTTTCTACTTGCCGCTAAGGCAAACAAGCGAGCGGATGGTTTTATGCCTTGTCCATGTGCTGGCTGTAAGAATGGTCACAATTACTCTATGTCAAGAACCATTCACGTCCACCTATTTGAGTCCGGTTTCATGCCCCACTATAATGTTTGGACCAAGCACGGAGAAAGAGGGGTTATGATGGAAGACAATGAAGAAGAGGACGACAAGGGCTATCGTGGCCATGGGTTCCCTAAATATGATGATACAACAATGGGGGAAGAAGCTGAGCTGGCAATGCGGGAAGAAGCTGAAGAAGAGGCATCAGATGAGCCCGCTGATGATCTAGGTCGGGCCATTGCCGATGCAAAGAGAAACTGCGCAAGTGATTTGGAGAAGAAGAAGTTGCAGTGCATGTTAGAGGATCACAAGAAGTTGTTGTACCCGAATTGCGAAGCTGACAAAAAAAAGTTAGGCACCACACTGGAATTGCGGCAATGGAAGGCAGAGAATGGTGTATCTAACAAGGGATTTGGAAAGTTGCTGGTAATGATAAAGAATATGCTTCCAAAGGACAACGAATTGCCCGAGAGTACGTATGAAGCAAAGAAGGCTGTCTGCCCTCTAGGGTTAGAGGTGCAAAAGATAAATGCATGCCCTAATGACTGCATCCTCTACCGCGGTGTGTACGAGGATTTGAACGCTTGCCCGGTTTGCGGTGCATTGCATTATAAGATGAGTCGCGATGACCCTGGTGATGTCGAGGGTGAGCGCCCCAGGAAGAAGATTCCTGCCAAGGTGATGTGGTATGCTCCTATAATACCACGGTTGAAACATTTGTTCCAAAACAAAGAGCATGCAAAGGCGATGCGGAGGCACGGAGAAGACCGTAAGAAAGGCAGAAAGTTGAGAGTACCCGCTGACGGTTCGCAGTGGAGAAAAATCGAGAGAAAGTACTGGGAGGAGTTTGCAGGTTACCCAAGGAACGTATGGTTTGGTCTAAGTGCAGATGGCATTAATCCTTTTGGGGAGCAGAGCAACAACCATAGCACCTGGCCTGTGACTCTATGTTTGTATAACCTTCCTCCTTGGTTGTGCATGAAGTGGAAGTTCATTATGATGCCAGTGCTCATCCAAGGCCCTAGGCAACCCGGCAACGACATTGATGTGTACCTAAGGCCATTAGTTGAAGAACTATTACAGCTGTGGAATGGAACAGGTGTACGTGCGTGGGATGAGCACGGACAAGAAGAATTTGACCTAAAGGCGTTGCTGTTCGTGACCATCAATGATTGGCCTGCTCTCAGTAACCTTTCAGGATAGACAAACAAGGGATACCGCGGATGCACACACTGTTTGGATGATACCGATAGTATATATTTGGATAGTTGTAGGAAGAATGTGGACCTGGGACATCGTCGATTTCTTCCGAGCAGGCATCCCGTAAGAAAGAAAGGCAAGCATTTAAAAGGTGAGGCGGATCACCGGACGAAGCCTCGCCACCGTACTGGTGCTTATGTACATGATATGGTCAAGGATTTGAAGGTAATCTTTGGAAAGGTTCCTGGTGGACAACCTGTTCCAAAGGACGCTGACGGACGCGCACCCATGTGGAAGAAGAAATCTATATTTTGGGACCTGCCATATTGGAAAGACCTAGAGGTCCGCTCCGCAATCGATGTGATGCACGTGATGAAGAATCTTTGCGTGACCCTGCTTGGATTTTTGGGCGTGTATGGGAAGACAAAAGATACACCAGAGGCACAGGAGGACCAGCAACGTATGCATGGAAAAGACATCATACATCAGGGTCAGGCCAGCTACGCTCTTACCAAATAAGAGAAGGAAATCTTCTTTGAATGCCTGCTCAGCATGAAGGTACCGTCTGGCTTCTCATCGAATATAAAGGGAATAATAAATATGGCAAAGAAAAAGTTCCAGAACCTAAAGTCTCATGACTGCCACGTGATTATGATGCAACTACTTCCGATTGCATTGAGGGGGCTTCTATCGGAAAACGTTCGATTAGCCATTGTGAAGCTATGTGCATTCCTCAATGCAATCTCTCAGAAGGTAATCGATCCAGAAATCGTCCCAAGGTTACAGAATGATTTGGTGCAATGTCTTGTCAGTTTCGAGTTGGTGTTCCCACCATCCTTGTTCAACATCATGACGCACGTCCTAGTTCACCTTTGCGAAGAGATTAACGTTTTGGGTCCTGTATTTCTACACAATATGTTCCCCTTTGAGAGGTTCATGGGAGTCTTGAAGAAATATGTTCATAATCGTGCTAGGCCAGAAGGAAGCATCTCGAAGGGCCATGAAAATGAGGAGGTCATTGTGTTTTGTATTGACTTTATTCCTGACCTTAAGCCGATTGGTGTTCCTGAATCGCGACATAAGGGCAGACTGGATGGAAAAGGCATGCTAGGAGGGCATCAAATAATATGTATGGACGGGCATTCTCTCACTGAAGCACACTACATAGTTCTACAGAATTCCGCCTTGGTGGCTCCGTATATGGAGGAACACAAGAATTTTCTACACTCCAAACACTCGGAGAAGTCTGACGACTGGATTACACGTGAACAAACGAGGACTTTGGCCGGTTGGTTGCAGAAACGTGCCATGCATGATGGCGATATTCAAAATGACCTGTACTTGCTATCCTAGATAAATGAGAATACATTTTACATGATCGCCCAAGATAAGAAGAGCACCAACCAAAACAGTGGTGTCCGCTTTGATGCAACAACCAACACGGGAAAGGAAACATATTATGGTTACATAGAGGACATATGGTAACTTAACTATGGAGATGGTTTGAAGGTCCCTTTGTTTCGGTGCAAATGGGTCAATATGACACGAGGCGGGGTAACGGAAGACCCGCAGTACGGAATGACAATAGTGGATCTCAACAATCTTGTGTATGCAGACGAACCATTTGTCCTAGCCAATGATGTGGCACAGGTTTTTTATGTGAAAGACATGTCTACCAGGCCGAGAAAAAGAAAAGATAAGGAAGCGAATGGATCATACGACGGGCCAAAGCGCCACATAGTTCTTTCAGGGAAAAGAAACATCGTGGGAGTGGATGACTAAACATACATGTCAGAAGATTATGAAATGTTTGATGAAATTGCTCCATTCACAGTGAATATTGACCTGAGCATCCAGTTAAATGATGAAGATTTTCCATGGATACGGTGCAAAGGGACACACGCGAAGAAAAAGTTTCACACCCAAAGATCTGGGATGTGATCGGCTTCACTATCATCCCTTTCTTCTGTGTTTCACACCCAGGAGGGAATCTCTGTAATAGTTAGGGTAGTTATGTGTTTTGGCATTTGAAACGCAAAGAAAGTTGGCATGGTATCATAATTTCACCCACATAGCATGTGCAAAAAAGTAGAGAGGGTTACGGCAAAAACTGGATGCACTTCGTGTACAAAATGGACAATCTCTTTCGAAGTATCAGGGTTTCGGACGAAAACTCATCTGTTACAAAGGCATTTCATTTTTAAAAATAACCTAAGCATTACCAAATTGAATATAATGATAAAACACACTAATATTAAACATAAGAAAAAAGAATCACTGAAAAATCTTTTTTCAAAGTTAAGTTATTCACAAACTAGTGATTCACACAAATTTCAAATAATTCAAAATATAAACTATTCAAATTTGAAAAATACCGGCACTAACAGAAAGTTTGTAACTTTTTGTACCTAAAGCAAAAATATTCACAAAGAAACTCTAAATACAGCAAAAAACAACTCAAAAATAAATAAAACAAAAATAAGTAAAGCAAAAAAAATAAGAAAAGAAAAAAGCCTGCCTACTGGGCCAAAGCGGCCTGCATACGACTAGAAACACAACCTTTTGTTGGGCCAGAATGCAGGCCCACAAAGGCCCAGCAGGCCCATAGGGCAGCACAGAACAGGTAGGCCCAGTAGGCCTACTTAAGAGAGGAGCTCGAGAGAGCTACCACACTGGGGCTTATAAACCAGTGCGGTAGCCCCTCGACTAGCGAGGTGGGACTAAACTTGCCACACCGCACTGCGCCAGCGCACCCCCTTTAGTACCGGGTGGTGGCTGCAACCGGTACTAAAGAGGGGGTCTTTAGTACCAGTTGGTGCCACGACCCGGTACTAAAGGGGGTGTGCTTCCCGCCGCTCGTCCTGACCAAAACAGACCTTTAGTATCGGTTGGTGGCTCCAACCGGTACTAAAGGTCCATCCTATATATACAACGGTTGAAAAAATTCAGTTTCCCTTTCTGTTTCTTCTCTCCGTCGCACCGCATGCCCCAATCGACGCCGTCGCCGCCCCGGCCGTCCCCGCCCCTCGTCGCCGCCCCCGTCGACGTTGCCGCCCCGGCCGTCCCCGTCCCCATCGTCCCCGTCACCGCGCCCCGCCCCGTCGCCGCGCACCGGCCGCCCCGTCACCGTGCCCCGCCCCGTCGTCGCCGCCCCGCCCCGTCGTCACCGCCCCGTCCCGTCGCCCCGTTGTCGCCTCGCCAGTGAGCTCGCCCCGGGCGCCATGTCCACACACACACACACACTACACACACACATTAGTTTGTTTGTTATAAATTTTAGTTATAGAAAATCTTCTGTTTTTTAGTTATAGAAATATTAGAAATTATTTTGTTTTTTAGTTATAGAAATATTAGAAATGTTAGTTATATAGAAATGTTATATTTTTTTTCTGTTTTTTAGTTATAGAAATGTTAGCAATTTTTCTGTTTTTTAGTTATATAAATATTAGAAATGTTATAGAAATGTTAGTTATATAATCAGAAATGTTAGAAATTTTAGAATTAGTTTTACTTAGATTAATTAGATTAATGTCAAATTGTTAGAATTTCCATATATATAGAATTTCAGTTATCACAATCCAATTATTTAAAAAATGTTACTTTTTGCGGGCATATAGTATTTGTTCTCGACGATATGCCCGGCCCGCACCCTCGCCGTCGACCCGTTCGCGACGACATCCTGCTTCGGAGGACCCATGTCTGGGACTGGGCTCCGCCGGGCTGGCACTGGGAGGTGCTACCTGGAGCGGCGCGCCGCTTGGTGAGGAACCCGACCTCGGGTCCCGTCGTCGACCTTGATCTCCTTTGGTGGCGTTTGCGTGGGCCACATTCGGTGCAGAGGGAGCCGCCGCCGCCGGAGGTGGTGCGTCGCCGTGTCAGGGAGGAGGACGAGCTCGTCCATCGCTACATGGCTGCTATGGACGTCATGTTCTCCAATACTTGGCAGGTTCTTTGGGAAAATGACCGGAGATATGATCCTGTGATGGTTCCTTCTCTTTGGGTGTCCACCGCCCGCGCTCCAGGAACCGCAAGTGGCCTAGATTCTTCTGTAGTACTCGATCTTTATTAGGTACCTAGCCAGTGATGTATTCGATATATAATATTTGAGACGATGTATTCGAGATTATATATATTAAGACGATGATGTATTCGAGATTATATATTAATCGAGATGATGCATATTTTATGTACTATATATATGATTCGGTTTTTCCTTATTGATTGCATCCATGCATTGTAATTTGAATACTAAATTGTTTTATATTTCTTCTGTATTAGTTAAGTAAAAGCTATGGCGGACAATACCGGCAGAGAGAGGGAAGAGGAATTGTTCAACATCATACGCAGCTCTCACAGGCTAGATGATCTGAATGAAGCAGATGACGGCTCGCAATATCTGAACAATACCGGAGAGGGTGATGAAAAGATATTCGATCTCGACGACCGAGCTGATGAAGTCATGAACTATGATTATGATTATGATAGCACAGACAATGTTTATGATGACACAGACAATGCTGATCTTCAAATAACAAAGACTACCGGCGAGGTATATTTATATAAGCAGGCATCATGGTGATCATCACATGTTTTTTTATTGAAGATATATTAACGAATCGATCTTTCTTCTTTCAGCCCTCCGGATCGAGCAAATCTGCTTCTACAGACAGCAGGACAAAGCAAGGCCCGGGCAGATTGTTCAAGGAGGGTGTAAAGTACAACATCGAATCCACCAAACCTAGTGGCGAACCCCTCAAGCCTAAGAACATTGCGAACAAGTGGACTCGTCAGTGCGGAGTTCTTGTGAAGGACAAACTCCCGATCTCCATTCAAGAATGGAAAGAGCCAAAGACTAAACGTCCAGGTGTTACTTGGGTCGACGATAGAGCCAAAAAAGTCCTTTGGGAATCTTTGATGGAACATTTCACCCTACCAGATATTTCACTGAAGCAGATGTGGAGAAAATCAAGGGCGCAACTCTTAAGAAGATGGCAATTGCATTCAACACCCACAAGAAAACTGTATGGGCCAACTACCTCGCTGCAGAAAGGAAGACTCCAGAATTCATGAGAACACTGGAGAAGCAAAGAGAACACTGGGCCGATTTCGTGAAACTCAAGGAATCAGAATTATCTAAGGAACGATCGATAAAAAACAAGGCCAATGCCACAAAAAAGACGCAGTTCCATAGGCTAGGTCCAGGTGGCTACGCGGTGGGAATGCCTAAGTGGGATAAGTTTAAGCAAGAGATGGAGGATGCAGGGGTCACTCCGGTTACTAGGAGCTGGCCCCCCAGGTGCAGAACTTGGTTCTATGCGCATGGGGGGTGTTGGACCCCAAGACAGGCTTGGTTTCGCAGAAGGCAAATCTAAAAGGAGCCGAACAAAAGATACTTGACGCAATAGAAGAAGCTCGAATGGGGGTGTTCACGCCCAACAGAGAGAACGACGAGCTTACGGGCGCCCTGGGAAATCCTGAACACCCGGGAAGAACACGAGGCAAGGGCGTTATTCCCTAGTATGAGGGCTTTTCAGAATGGAACATGGACTACAGGACCCGTGCAAGAAAGAATATGGAGGAGGAGAAGAAGAGGAAGCTGGAGGAACAGAGGAAGTAGGACGTAGAACGCCTTCAAGGCCTAGAAGCAAGGCACGCGGACTTGGCACTCAAATTCCAGCAGCAACGGCAGCAGATCGACTCACTTAGCCAGGAAAGGGGGTCTCAACAGCGGCAGCAGCAAGCGGATGATCGTCCAGCATTGGATATCACCGTCCCATCCCTACCGAGAAGCAGCGTTGGTTCTGCCCCGAGCGACACACTGCTGGATACATACCCTGTGGATGACATCATAGAGAACACTAACTGTGAGCTACACTCCAAAATGAAGAACATATCCATGAAGGTGGTGGACGGCGTTGCTTTTACAATTACCCCCGAAGCAACCTTCCATTGCATCCCGATTCCAGAGGGCTATGCTCGTCTCTTGGTTGATGAAGTGGTGGACCCATATTCAGGGCTACAGCTTGACATTCCTGGAGGTGAAGACGAGCGCACACTGGGAGAGGCCAGACATCGTATCATCCTATGGAGAAAGGATTGCATCATCTTTCGAAGTCCACCGACACCGCACCGTCTGCCGACTCCTTCTCGAAGTCCGCCACCGAGTTAGCAGACTCCCGCTCCTCCTAGTCCACGAACGCGTGAGCCGACTCCTCCTCGAAGTCCGCCACCTCCTCCAAGTCCCCGAACATGTGAGCCGACTCCTCCTTGAAGTCCGCCACCTCCTCCAAGTCCTCAAAGTCCGGCACCGTGCTAGGCCACACCTCCTGCTTCAAGTCTGGCACAACGTCAGGCCACTTCTCCTGCTCCAACTCAGCCACGTCAGCCATCTCCGCCGTCTCAGCAATCGCAGAAGAGACACGCTAAAGCTATGGTGCGTTGCAGTACAAGTCGAGGTAGTTCAGGAAGTACAGGCGGAGACAAGCGATATAAATATGGTCCAAGCCTCGCTCCTCTTCCTTAGAGGCCTTACGACATGACCGAGGAGCAAAACACAGCCATAGTGCAGGCCCAAGTGGACGCCCATTTTGCACCGAAACCGGCACCGCCGCCAAGGGAGAAAGTGCCTGAGGAAAAGATTGACCACTTCATTCGTATGGCTAAAGCACCAGCTCCCAAGCCTGTTGACTCAGACTATGAGCGCCAAATCAGGAAGTCACATCAAGCACGACTACAGAAGGAAGCGAGCTCGAGCTCGAGCCAACAAGCAGCGGGCAAAAAATGCGGGAAAACTGTTCCCCGGCTGGGAGAACAGGCGACGCAATCGACCCCCCCGCTTGTTGTGCCAACAACATATGAGAGGAGGCCTTGCGCCCAATATTATTGTGGGCAAACCGTTAATGTTCCCCAGCTAGGCGATGTGGTAATAACGGAGGAGCATATAATGTAGGCTGAAATGCTCAAGATCTCTGTTGGACAACTCCTCGAAATTGAGCCCATGTCTCCGCTTAGAGAGGAGGAAATAAAACGGAAATATGTCCGGGGCCAACCTTTGGTCGAGCCAGACAAGGTCAAGAACCTCCCAACGAGAATGTATGAATTGCATCAATGGTACATGAACATTACCAAGATTTCCAATCGAGAGTCCCTCATGCTGAATGTCAAGAAGGAGCATTACTTCCATGAGAAAGCTCTATGCGTTGAGTATTCAGAACTATTTCAGTTATACAATCAAGACGCACTCGACAAATCTATCGTCAGTTGCTATTGTCTGTAAATGATTTCTTTATGTAATTTTTGATCAATCATTACATGTAATTATCCTCACTATATATTATTTTTTGTGGTATTATATGCAGGATGAAGATGTATGAAATGAAAAAATCTGGACGCTATGGCATTGGGTTCATTGAACCAAATACCATTAATGAGTACACATGGAATCTTCCAACTTCTCAAGCAAGTGTAGAGGAAAGTGATAACCCGCAAGTATACGGGATAGTTGTAGCCTCTTTCGATAAGTAAGAGTGTCGAACCCAACAAGGAGCTAAAGGTAGAACAAATACTCTCTCAAGTCCTATCGGCCACTGATACGACTCTACGCACGCTTGACGTTCGCTTTACCTAGAACAAGTACGAAACTAGAAGTACTTTGTAGGTGTGATAGGATAGGTTTGCAAGATAATAAAGAACACGTAAATAAAAAGTAGGGGCTGTTTAGATAAAGATGCAATAAAGTAAATATAGCGAGTGTGGAAAAGTGGTGGTAGGAGTTGTGAAAGTGTCCCTAAGTAATTGACTACTTTACTAGACCGATAATCACTATTGCAATCCTATTTGAGGGAGAGGCATAAGCTAACATACTTTCTCTACTTGGATGATATGCACTTATGATTGGAACTCTAGCAAGCATCCACAACTACTAAAGATTTTCATTAAGGTAAAACCCAACCATAGCATTAAAGCATCAAGTCCCCTTTATCCCATACGCAACAATCCCCTTACTCGGGTTTGTGTTTTAGTCACTCACGCAACCCACTATAAGCGAATCATGAACGCATTGCAACACCCTACAGCGGGAATCCCTCACGCTTGCGCGACACGGAGGGCACCATAGGACAACACCAATAATAAAACATGCAACTCAAACCAATCATAGCAATTCATCAATCACCGATATGACAATGAAAATCTACTCAGACATCATAGGATGGCAACACATCATTGGATAATAATATGAAGCATAAAGCACCATGTTCAAGTAGAGGGTACAACGGGTTGCGGGAGAGTGCACCACTGAATATAGATGGGGGAAGGTGATGGAGATGTTGGTGAAGATGGCGGAGGTGTTGGTGAAGATCGCGGTGATGATGATGGCCCCCGGCGGCATTCCTGCGCCACCGGAAGCAAGGGGGAGAGAGCCCCCCTTCTTCTTCTTCTTCCTTGACCTTCTCCCTAGATGGGAGAAGGGTTTCCCCTCTGGTCCTTGACTCCCATGGCTTGGGAGGGGCGAGAGCCCCTCCGAGATTGGATCTATCTCTTTGTTTCTGCGTTCTGGGATTCTGCCCTGGCACCGTTTCCTTTATATCTGGAGATCCGTAACTCCGATTGGATTGAAACCTTTGCCCAGATTGTTTTCCAAAAATTAGCTTTCTTGCGGCCAAAGAAGGGCATCAACCGCCTTACGGGTGGCCCACGAGATAGGGGGGCGAGCCCACCTAGAGTGGTGATATGGGTTTTCTGTGAAACAAAAAATATGCAACAGACAGGAACTGGCATTGGGCACTGGATCAATATGTTAGTCCCAAAAAATAGTATAAAAAGTTGCCAAAAGTATATAAAAGTTGTAGAATATTGGCATGGAACAATAAAAAAATATAGATACGACGGAGACGTATCAGAAAGCATGCTAGAGTTCTTGAAGAGCCTCAATACCAATGAAGATATACTACTTCCTTACAACTTCCTGTGAGTCACACTGCCTTGTAATACAAATTATGTTTTTGCTTACTAGCTAGCTAGATGTTAATAATTAAGTGTATACGGTTTATGATAGTTGATTAATTTTATGCACATGCCCGCTTAATTAAGACTTGCAAATGTGTGCGCATGCAGTTTCCACTGGATCTTGTTAGACATTAAAGTTGACAAAGCAACAGGTAATTTCAATCATTATTAACTATATCTCGGCCTATTATTAGTTCGTCATTTCCTGATATGAACTATTTAATAACCCCTTTGTTAATTTTCTTTGCCGGCAGGCAGGGCTTGGGCAAAGTTCATCAAGGTGACTCCGGGCAAATGGCCATAAAAGTTGTTTTGGCATCGACCAAAGGTAAGTAATTAAGTAGTACTAGCTAGCTACCATATCTTTAAATCTTGTTTCAATACCATTAATTAATTATCATGCTTGATTAATCATTATCTGATTCAATTCCATTCTCGTAAAGACCCTGAAGCAGGCGTCGGGGAATGATCAGTGTGCATTCTATGTTTGCGAGAACATTCGCATGATGGCGTCCGAAAGGAGTAGATCTCAAAGACAGGATTGGGTACGTTTGTCAGAACACTATTCACACCATTATCGATATCTTGTCACACAACTAATACACATGCATATTGATCTCCATCTTAACAGTTCAGAGAGGTGCGGGATAAGCTCCTACCAGCGGACCGCATACTAGCACTTCACGAGAAAATAGCCGGATTTTTGCTCGACCAGGTCATAGATCCCAAAGGAGAATACTATTACCCGCTACCGCCCCCATGAACCTCTTGTCATCGTGCTCCGAAGGCACCAAGGCAACATGTAGGAGAAATTGTATATGTATATACATGTGTATGTGTGAATAATTAATGGTGTTGGTTGTGAGACATTCAATGATATATATTTTATATATATGTGGTTCTACGTACGAGAAAATCTATTTATATATATGCATAACGTGTACAATTTGTAGTATCGTGAAATACCAGCAAACAAAAAGAATTAAGTGGAAAATAAAGCCAACCCCCCCCCCCAAACATCTAGTACCGGTTGGTGTTACCAACCGGTACTAATGTCCTACACGCACCCGGGCCTGGCTCGTGCCACGTGGTGACACTTTAGCACCGGTTCGTGACGAACCGGTACTAAAGGGGGGGACCTTTAGGCCTCACTCTTTAGTGCCGGTTGCCAAACCGGCACTAAAGGCCGCTACGAACCGGCACTAAAGGCCGGTTCTGCACTATATAGAAACTTCTAATTCAAGTTTTTCTTCATAAGATTGCATTAAAGCATCAATGATATGTTTAGTAAAAGCTTTATTTGACTGTAAGCATGAGGAGAATTTAACACGGATTGCAACAAGGAAATACAATCTATTAAAGAACAATTATCATAATTAAATTCCTTGAAATCCGAAATAGTGGGTTCATTACTATGTAAAGTTTTGACCTCTTCAATCCCACTTTTACCAATTTTTGCATCAAGATCTAAAAACTCCGAATCATTGGGACGCCTTTTAACTGAAGTTGACTCATCCCCAGTCCCATCATTATCAAGATTCATATTGCAAAACAAATATTTAATAGGGGACACATCAATCACTTTTAGATCTTCATCCCTATTATCATGAAAACTAGAAGAACACGCTTTCACAAAGCAATCCTTTTTAGGACGCATCCTAGCGGTTCTTTCTTTGCACTCATCAATGGATATTCTCATGTCTTTGAGAGACTCATTCATATCATGCTTAGGTGGAATAGATCTAAGGTTCAAAGAATCAACATCAAGAGAAATTCTATCCACGTTCCTAGCCAACTCATCAATCTTAGGCAATTTTTCTCAAGCAAAGCATTGAAATTCTTTTGGGAAATCATAAATTCTTTAACACTAATCTCAAAATCGAAGGGCAACTTACTAAAATTTCCATAAGAGTTGTTGTAGGAATTACCATAATTATTAGAGGAATTACTAGGAAACGACCTAGGATTAAAGTTTCCTCTATACGCATTATTACCAAAATTGTTCCTACCAACAAAATTCACATCCATAGATTCATTATTATTCTCAATCAAAGTAGACAAAGGCATATCATTAGGATCAATAGGAGCACTCTTATTAGCAAACAATTTCATAAGTTCATCCATCTTTCCACTCAAAACATTAATCTCTTCTATCGCATGAACCTTTTTACTAGTAGATATTTCGTTGTGCCATTGAGAATAATTAACCATAATATTATATAGGAGTTTAGTAGCTTCTCCTAAAGTGATTTTCGTAAAAGTTCCTCCCACAGCCGAATCTAAAAGATTTCTAGAAGCAAAATTCAATCCGGCATAAATTTTTTGTATGATCATCCATAAATTTAATCCATGTGTAGGGAAATTGCGAATCATTAATTTCATCCTCTCCCAAGATTGTGCAACATGCTCATGATCAAGTTGCTTAAAATTCATAATATCATTTCTAAGAGAGATGATCTTAGCAGGAGGAAAATACTTAGAGATAAAACCATCTTTGCACTTATTCCATGAATAAATACTATTTTTAGGCAAAGATGAAAACCAAGTTTTAGCATGCTCTCTAAGCAAAAAACGGAAATAGCTTCAATTTAACAATATCATTATCCACGTCTTTCTTCTTTTGCATATCACACAAATCAACAAAGTTGTTTAGATGAGTAGCGACATCTTCACTAGGAAGGCCAGAGAATTGATCTTTCATGACAAGATTCAACAAAGCAGCATTAATTTCACAAGATTCAGCATCGGTAAGAGGAGCAATCAGAGTGCTAAGAAAATCATTATTGTTGGTATTGGAAAAATTACACAATTTAGTATTATCTTGAGCCATCGTGACAAATAATCCAACACACAAGCACACAAGAGGCAAGCAAAAAAGAGGCGAACGGGAAAAATAGGGCGAATAAAACGGCAAGGGTGAAGTGGGGGAGAGGAAAATGAGAGGCAAATGGCAAATAATGTAATGCGAGCGATAAGAGTTTGTGGTGGGTACTTGGTATGTAGGGGTGGATTAACGAGCTGCTCGGCTCGTTAAGCTCGTGCTCGTTAAGTCTCGGCTCGTTAAGCTCATTAAGATTAACGAGCAGAAACTCTTGCTCAGCTCGGTTCGTTTGAAACTCGTTAAGCTCGTGAGCGCTCGAGAGCGCTTGTTAACAGATTATAATGTGTTATGGTCTACATGATGAGTGCATAGTTGTCGTTTTTAAGATGAAATATGGTGTCTACGAAAGAAATACACTTGTTTGTTGCTTCCTACGTCGATTAGATTGATTAGATGAGCTGAGGTGCTACAAAAAGTTTGCCACGTAAGATGAAAATATGTGTAGCATTGATACTAACGAGCTTAACGAGCAACTCATGAAACTCATTAGCTTGCTCGTTAAGCTTGTTAAGTTTAATGAGCTGAAATCAATGATTGGCTCTGTTCATTAAGAAACGATCTACGATCTTAACGAGCCGAACTATCGAACGCTCATTAAGCTTGCGAGCTACGAGCTTTTGGTCCAGCCCTATTGGTATGTCTTGACCTGTGCGTAGACCTCCCTGGCAACGGCGCCAGAAATCCTTCTTGCTACCTCTTGAGCATGCGTTGGTTTCCCTTGAAGTGGAAAGGGTGATGTAGCAAAGTAGCATAAGTATTTCCCTCAGTTTTTGAGAACCAAGGTATCAATCCAGTAGGAGGCTACACGCAAATCCCTCGTACCTGCACAAATAAATAAGAACCTTGCAACCAACACGATAAAGGGGTTGTCAATCCCTTCACGACCACTTGCAAAAGTGAGATCTGATAGAGATAATAAGATAAATATTTTTTGGTATTTTTATGATATAGATTGGAAAGTAAAGATTGCAAAATAAAATAGATCGGAAACTTATATGATAGAAAATAGACCCGGGGGGCATAGGTTTCACTAGTGGCTTCTCTCAAGATAGCATAAGTATTACAGTGGGTGAAAAAATTACTGTCAAGCAATTGATAGAAAAGTGCATAGTTATGAGAATATCTAGGCATGATCATGTATATAGGCATCCACACATCGACCGCTATCCAGCATGCATGTAGAGTATTAAGTTCATAAGAACAGAGTAACACATTAGGCAAGATGACATGATGTAGAGGGATAAACTCAAGCAATATGATATAAACCCCATCTTTTTATCCTCGATGGAAACAATACAATACGTGCCTTGCTGCCCCTGCTTTTACTGGGAAAGGACACCACAAGATTGAACCCAAAGCTAAGCACTTCTCCCATTGCAAGAAAGATCAATCTAGTAGGCCAAACCAAACTGATAATTCGAAGAGACTTGCAAAGATAACAAATCATACATAAAATAATTCAGAGGAGATTCAAATATTGTTCATAGATAATCTTGATCATAAACCCACAATTCATCGGATCTCGACAAACACACCGCAAAAAGAATTACATCGAATAGATCTCCAAGAAGATCGAGGAGAACTTTGCATTGAGATCCAAAAAGAGAGAAGAAGCCATCTAGCTAATAACTATATGGACCTGAAGGTCTGTGGTAAACTACTCACACTTCATCGGAGAGGCTATGGTGTTGATGTAGAAGCCCTCTGTGATCGATTCCCCCTCCAGCGGAGCACCGAAAAAGGCCCCAAGATGGGATCTCACGGTTACAGAAGGTTGCAGCGGTGGAAATAGGGTTTTGTGGTGCTCTCTGATGTTTTCAGGGTATATTAGTATATATAGGCGAAGGAAGTCGGTCAGGGGAGCCACAAGGGGCCCACGAGGGTGGGGGCGCGCCTCCCTGCCTCGTGGCCGCCTTGTTTCTTTCTTGACATCCACTCGAAGTCTCCTGGATTGCGTTTGTTCCAAAAATAACTCTCCCGAAGGTTTCATTCCATTTGGACTCCGTTTGATATTCATTTTCTGCGAAACACTGAAATAGGCAAAAAACACAGCAATTTGGGGCTGGGCCTCCGGTTAATAGGTTAGTCCCAAAAATAATATAAAAGTGCATAGTAAAGCCCATTAAACATCCAAAACGGATAATATAATAGCATGGAACAATCAAAAATTACAGATACATTGGAGACGTATCAGGGATCCCGGGGGAGCTCCGGTGAGCGGCGGCGGAGCGGCGGAGCTCGGCCATGGGTGCGGGGGCGCGGAGCGACGGGCGCGCGGGGTGGCGCGGTGCGAGCTCGCGGCGGCGGGGCAGACGGGCCGCGCGGGCCCGCTGCGGGCTTCGGTGAGCCGCAGAGGTGGGAGGCGCGGGGGGGGACAGGTGGCGCACCTGGATTGGCTGCAGGTGGCGGCGGACATGTCCGTCGGCGGGGGCGGACACGTCCGGCGGCGGGAGGAGGAAGAAGGCTAGGGTTTGCCTTAAATTTTGGGGGAGAGGGGTTTATATAGATAGAGGGAGCTAGGAGAGTCCAAATAAGGTGCGATTTTCGCCCACACGATCGTGATCCAACGACGAAGGTCATGGAGGGGGTTTAGATGGGCTAGGTGGGCTGTATAGAGGGGTGTTGGGCTGCAAGAGAAAAGGGGTCCATCGGTTAACGCGGTTAACCGTTGGGGCATCAAACGGCCTTCAAATGGGACGAAATTTGACAGGTGGTCTACCGGTGATATACCAAGACCACTCGGCAACTCTCGACCCATTCTGAGAACGTTTTTATATGGCTCACAAAACAAGATCTAAGAGGTGCAACGGGCGCGTACGAGTGTGTCAGGGCTCAGTACGGACAATGGAGAGAACCGGTAGGACCCGAACGGATGCAAGTTTTGAAAAAGATGCAGATGAATGTACATTATGACATAGCAAAGTGCAACACGCAAGCGAATGACATGGCAACGACGGCGAATAACTGGCAGACACCTGGCGCATCGGACTCGGGGCGTTACACGGGTGCTCCGAGGGAAGCACAACCCACCAGGGCGCGCCTGGAGGCCCAGGCGCGCCCCGGTGGGTTGTGCCCACCTCGAGTGCCCCCTAAACCGCCTCTTTGCTCTATAAATACCCCAATATTCCAGAAACCCTAGGGGAGTCGACGAAAATCAATTCTAGCCACCGCAGAGTCTAGAAACACAAGATCCAATCTAGACACCATCTTGGAGGGGTGCATCATGTCCATTGGTGCCTCTCCGATGATGCGTGAGTAGTTCTTTGTAGACCTACAGGTTTGTAGTTAGTAGCTAGATGGCTTCCTCTCTCTCTCTCTCTCTCTCTCTTGATTATCAACACAATGGTCTCTTGGAGATCCATATGATGTAAGTCTTTTTGCGATGTGTTTGTTGGGATCCAGTGTGTAACAACCTGGATTTTGGCCCTTTTCTTTTTCTTTTGATTTATTTGGTTTTTGCTCTGTTTTTCTTTTTGGAGTGGTTTTGTGGCCTTGTCACCTGGGAAATCATCCTCATTCCTCCTCCCAAGTGGCTCATCATTCTCAAAACCTTGCCAAAGATCATGTCACTTCACTCCTTGACCAAACCCTAAACTCTTTTTCTAGGGAACATTCCTTTTTCATTAAAGGAATAACCCTATCTGCCCTAGGTTGTGAAGCAACCTACATTTCTGTCCATCCAAAAATCCCCAAATAATTCTCATAATTACTTTGGATCATATATAGCTCAAATATTCCCAAACATTTCTTTGTTCTTCAAAAAAAATCCCCAATATTCCTTTTTCTATTCTGCCCTGAATGGCACTTTGTGAAGGAAGTGTCATTTATATTTCTCCTAGTGTCTCCCAACCTTTTGGGCATGTTTATATGCCCAAATAATTGCCCCATGCACAATTTCAAATTTATTTACCTAGCCAATCTTCCTCAGTGAATTTTCAAAGTTTCTATCATACAGAAGGCTTTGTGAAGGAAGTACTAGCTAGGAGTATCCAAATGAGTTGAACTTTTGCACACTCCTTAATGTGCTCATATTAACCCTTCCACCCATTTGCAGCCCTATCCAATCATCTATGCGAGCATAGGAGCAAATCTTTGATTCTGGCAATATTTTCAGGTTGTGAAGCAAGTGTATTTTATATTGCTTCAAAAATCCTGATAAATTACCAGATCATTCACTACAAGAAAAGACACATCCGTGACATTTTGGGCCGAACGAAATTTTTTTCGGTCATACATATGACACTTCTATGATGATAATTGTGACAAAACCCGGTATCATCATAGATGTGGTGGGCTCCTACTTCTATGACAAAAAATCATGACAGAAAATGGGCTTTTCGTCCTGGGCAGGCCGGAGACGCAGCTGCATGACATTCTTTGGGCCGTCCATGACGGAAAAAACATGGTAGAAGTGAGGGGAGAAAATTTCGGGGAGTTGCCGGTTACGGCGGGAGGCCGGCCCATTATGGCACACAAAAATCTTGTGGGCCTTTACCTGGGCCGGCCTTTTATGGCCCGCGAAATCTTGTGGGCCATTAGTTGGGCCGGCCCCTTTAAACTTGATTGGCCGTGCCACATGTCGACG
The DNA here is from genome assembly GCF_018294505.1 of Triticum aestivum. Lineage (NCBI taxonomy): Eukaryota > Viridiplantae > Streptophyta > Magnoliopsida > Poales > Poaceae > Triticum > Triticum aestivum. The sequence goes on along the minus strand of NC_057801.1, from coordinate 30,563,099 downwards.
TATCATAGGCGCCTTCTGTCCAATGAGTGGATGACATCTGTCCCAACGATGAGCCAACATGTGTTTCCTCCAGCCAATGATGATTTTACACGTGGAAAATCCCCATTGGTCGGGGCTGTTAACGGGTTATCGGAACCAAAACCTGACCTGATAGCTTAACGGTGTTCCGTTACGGTGGATGCCACGTGTCGATCACCCTTGACGAAAGCACTTCTGTGACGCGCGATTTATCATCATGGAAGTGGACACTTCCGTGATGATAATTTTGGCAATGTCATCGAACACTTCTACGACAGCACAGGTATGACTATCTTGATTCTGTCATAAATTTGTCATGGATGTACATGTATGACAAAAAACACGACCTGCTGTGACAAACACGTATCATCACGGAAGTGTATTTTTTTTGTAGTGATTCTTATACCCATAAAATCTCCCTACACCCAATTTGGCATCATTTCATTGAGCCATTTGATCACCAAAAGTATTCTAAGTTTTTGGACAGAAATGATGCTTGTGAAGCAAGTGCTATTTTGGTTTGTCCATTTGGCATGAGCTTTTTACAGCATCATCATATGTCCAAATAATCAAGCTTTACCCAATATTAGTCCAAGTTGATACTCATTGTGAGAGCATCATCATGATCTTCATTTCTGACCAGATTATGTGGTTGTTAAGCAACTACATTAAATCTTTATCCGAATCTTCTCAAAATAACCAGGATGAATGACCTTCTTTACCTCAACCTCGCAGACAACTCCATTGCTCCCAAAACCCTTCTTGTTGATCACGAGTGCTCACCCAAGTTTACTGCAGTAAACTTCAGAGGTGCTTACCATTTAACCGTAGCAATTTTAACCAAACTACCAATACAGTTGAGACCTACCCAGGAAGGACTCCACCCCAGACATTGTTTGGCATCGCTTGTGGCACTGTGTGCACTAGTGCACGCGGTGACCATCGTCCTGGCGTGCAGTAAACGCGCTCTGGATCGTCCCCGGCGCTGTGCTCATCCGTTCCTCCTCGTCTCGACTCACCAGCATGTCCAGTGGCCTCCTCGTGATCAACTGTGTCGCCCTGAGCCCTTGCCCCCCTGTCCGCTTGCTCACCGACGCTCGCTGCCGCGTGACCACAGGCGAACAGTGGCGTTTTGGATCTGTTCGTCGCCGTCGTCATCCTTCCTGCGCCCCCTTGGCCTCCTCTGCCACGTCAGAGCCTCCACTGTGCCTCCCTTGTCGCCTGCCCCCGAGATCATGCGCGCGCGCACGCGTTCGCGGCGCCAGCCACACGTCCGCGGCGACGACAACGCGACACCTCGCCCTGCGGCTATATAAGCCCACCCCGAGGCCTCTTGACCTCACCATTGGCCTCCCCGCACTCCTTTAGCCCCTGCCCAGCCTCTATCCTGAGATCGAGGGGCTCTTTGTGCTCGACATCGCCGTCATGGCCGTCGCGGCCTCTCTCCTAAATTAGCTCGAGTCCGAGCTCGTTCCTCTCCCCCTCCACCACTCCGGCTACCATCCCCAGGCCCTCTCCCCCTCACCGGAGCTCCATTTGCCACGAGCCCCAACTCCACCTGAAGCACTCCTCCGCCATGTCTCAGGCCCCACCTCTCCCGGTGATCCCCAGCAGCCGTGACCTATCTGAATGGATCCGCCTAGTCGCGCTGATCATGCCGGTAGGTCGCACACCGCGGGAGGTGGCCGGAGGTGCCGGCAAGCCTCGTCAGAGCTCGCCCCATCCTCTGCTCCGTCAGGCGAGCGCGAGAAGAAGAGGAAGATGGCGCCCCTCCCTGCCAGCTGGCCGCGGGCCCCGCTCGTCAGCCGCACAGCGCGTTGACCCCGCGGGTCCAGCGTGGATAAGTGGCGGGCTGCACCCGCGTGGGACCCACATGGCAGCGTTGACCAGCCCCGGCCCCGCCTCGCCACGTCAGATAAGTGGAGACGCATTTTGGGTGTGCGTTTTCATTTGCCGAAAGCGTATTTCCAATTTTACGCTACTGTCTTATCCACTCAGGGACTTATTTGTGGGTAAATTTTTACAGATAGGTCCCTAGCAGTCAAACCCCCATAACTTTTTAACCGTAGCTCCAAATGAGGTGAATCCAAAGCCTACTTCTTCATTTCGTCGAGCCCTTTCTGTTGATGTCACTTTCATTATGTTTTGGCATATTGAAAAATGGCCATTTTGCCCCTATCCTTAAACAGCCCCCTCCGAGAGAGAATGATTTCCAACGATTCTTTCTTCGACCTTCTCGCACTTTCACACGGTGATTTCTTCCACCGCAGCCAAGCCACACTCTCCATTTTCATCACTGTAATGCAGTGACATGGTTTAAATTATTTGAACTTGCCTAAAATGTTGTTTTAGCTACTTCTGATCTGTGCATGGCATTTTCTCGGAGTATTATTTTGATCTTGCTATTGCCATGCTATTGTTTGGATTACTAGGAGTTATGTTTGTAGTTGATGAGTATCATGTTGCCATTGGAGTGTTAGTGGCTGATATTATGGTTGTTTCAGGATGATATCTATTAGTATATTTTTGGAGTATTACTTCGGATATCATGCTACCTTTGGATTATAGTGGTTAGTATGATTATTTTCTTGATGCTAGTTGATGTTCTGTTGCTTGGAATATTATTTTCGGAGATGACGGTTACATGTGGATCTTAGCTGGCTAGTTTTATTCTTGTTATTGGAGTAGTATGGTTATTGTTTCGGATTCATCATGATAGTAGTGTTATGCTATCCTCGGAGTATTTTGGTATGATGATATTATGATTTGATTATTTGTTGGATATTGCTATGACTTGGATTATAGTTTGATAGTTTATATCGGAGTATCAGTTATCACAGTTATATTTTGGGGATAAACTCCGTCATTAAGTTGGTCAGGTGCCGCCGAACCGGGCTTTTTCCAGTGCAACCACATTTGCCGGTATGGGACGGCCCTCGTGCGGTCTATTGTCGTGCCTCTCGCCAGTGCTGCCAACTAGGGCAGGTTATGGGCGCGCACTACCCTCATCAGGTAGGCGGACATAAGCCTTGTGTGCCAGGTTTTGATTTTGAGCTTAGGTCCTAGTTTGGGATCGTTTATGTTTGGCCACGACGGTGGTCGTTGGTGTATTTGGTAGACATCGGGGCCACCCATGACTAGCCCAGTGGGGAATGAGTCGGAGTGCCCGGGAGAGTGTCATGGCAGTAGATCGGTTTTGTCGGAACACAGTTGGTCCACCAGAATGGGAGTGCGAGGCCATGGGTTCCGTGGTGTGGGTACAGTGCGCTACCTCTGCAGAGTGTGTTTGTTTAATCTATCGATAGCCGCATCCTCGGTAATGAGCATGGGTTCGTACTAGGTCACACCATTTGATCAACACTCACATGATAGAATGACTTATAGGTGATTTATATGTGGGTATTTGACCAAGTGTTGGTCATGTAGTGATCGCCGTAAGGATCACAGTTTGAGACCAAGAGTTGGTCGTGGTTGTGATCGCCGTAAGGATCACGGGCCAAATATTGGTCGTGGTTGTGATCGCCGTAAGTATCACGGGCCAAATATTGGTCGTGGTTGTGATCACCGTAAGGATCACGGGCCAAATATTGGTCGTGGTTGTGATCGCCGCAAGGATCATGGTTTGAGGCCAAATATTGGTCGTGGTAGTGATTGCCGTAAGGATCACAGTTCAAGACCAAGTGTTGGTCATGGTAGTGATGGAGTAGTTTCATATCATGCTTAGTAGTTGTTGTTGTATCATGGTAGCTGTTAATTTAATTAACCTGCTTAGTGCTATGTTGTTGTCTTGCCTTGATGTTTTTTTGTTGTTGTGAGCTTGCAAGTAAATTCCATGTATTCACCTGGCGTGTCATTCCCGATTGTAGGTGATGCAGTGATTGCTTGATTGCTTGTCATGGTTTCTGTTCGTGCGAGCTAGATCGTGTCCCAGCCAGAGTCCCTGCGGAGTGGAGTTCACTACCCTCGTCGTTGTTCCACTGCTAGAAGATTTCCGCTGCTTCGAGTTGTTCCGCTGCTAGCATAGAGCAAGTGTAGTATCGCAGGCATAGTGTCGCCATGCTGATGTGCTTCTTTGTAACATCAGACCTTTGTATTTATTCTTGTAATAAGAGCAGATTTTTTCTATGTCAAGCAGTGTCGTATTCCAGAGACTTCTCCTCGACCTCTGGGCTGGAATACGGGGCGTTCCGATTTCTCTGAGCCGGGGTGCCACAGGCTTGGTATCAGAGCAGGTCTGGCTGTAGGACGCCCAAGTCAGCGCGAGCGGTAGAAACCGGTAGAAATCGGTAGTATAGAGTCTGGCCTAATAATTGCATTTGGTTGTTGTATTTGTTTGTTGCATAGCATGGATATAGCCTTAGTATTTATGTTAACGGTTTATCTGGTGAGTGTAGCTGGCATCGGTTCGGATCCGCTACAGCTCAACCTTCACTACAAGAAATATGTCAACTAGTGACGTTCTGTCAGCGACCCTAGAAGAATTGGTCATAGATCTATGACCATTTCAGACCAATTGGTCAAAAGCTGTTTGGGGGGCTCCAAACCCTAAACTATAACGATCATTTTGGTCAGAAAGGTCGTAATTTCCTTACACGAAATGGTCATAAACCAGATAGCACTAGTCCGCTGCCTTATTTCTAGCTGATCATGACCAATATACATGGTCATAACCTTGTAAATTGTGGTGGGTTGTTATGACTACGCGCCACCTCATCAGTTTTGCCTATGTGTCATGTCCATGTGGCAGTTTTTCCCCTAGGTTGTGAAGCAACCTATATTTCTGTCATTCCCAAAATTCCCAAAAAAATCTAATAAATTCTTTGGGTCATATCTTCATCAAATATGTAAAAAAACCTTCCTTGCCTAGTTCAAAAATAATTCAAAAATATTCATTTTCCTATTCTGTTCAGAAAAACACTTTGTGAAGGAAGTACCACTTTGGCATGTCCAAATGGTATCCATTTTCTACAGTGCTTTCCTATGCCCAAATAATCATCCTCCACCAAATGCCAGCTCAATCCATTCATTGTTCTGAGCCCAGCTTCAACATTCGTATTTATGTCCAGTGTTGTACTTTGCAAAGCAAGTATCACCTAGGCTTCTTCTTTTGAGCTGAAAATTTGTGAAGATGGTCTTCTTAGTAACTGGTCATGCTCAGCCAAAACTCACGCCCATTAGCCATGTGCATTTCCCGTACCGCTAATCAAACACTTGGCTGCTTATTCATGTTTGAGCACCGATCGGTCTCCTCGTGAAAATCTTATGTTGTGATTTTCTTCCTAGCACCTACCTGGGGAGTGCCCAACCCGCTAGACATGCCTAGGCCGTCCAGAACACATGGAAACGCCACGGTCACGCGGTGACCACGCGGCGGGCATGCGAGTTTACGCGCTCTAGAGTTGGGGCCCTCGGCCATCGTCCAAACCTCGATGTATCGCCACCAAACCATGTATTTATGATTAAATAGGTACATATGTAACTAGAAATGATTTTTGGAAAAAATAAATAGCAAACTATGAGGCAGCTGCAGTTCAAATTTGACCCGCTTCCTACTGAATCGGCGGGAATTTGTCTTTTTCACCAGAGGTGGATCAAAACTTTTGACACCCAACCATTTTGTCAATTGTGCATTAAATATGGCCTAGTATTTTATAAAATTGATTTGGTCCAATTTTGCAACAAATATATGGTAGGTCCTTCACAAAAAAAACTCATTTCAGACACTCGGGAAATGGAAAATGAATTTTCCGTGCAAAGAAAATGAAAACTCCCATAGGCAACATTATTTGGAATTCCAAGATGTCCCCTTGTGCACAATATGAGATCATTTGAACAAACTATGCCATGAATGTGGCCATAAGATTGATCATTTGGCTTGAAAGCCATGAATCTTCACGCATGATAGCTCATTTCTGAGAACACTTTTTTAAAATAATTTCCGTATTACAAGTTTATTATTTTTCCTGGAAACTTGGTCACATATAATGACATAATGCGAAGGTTTTCTAATTTTTTGATTTTTTTTGAATTTTTTATGCTCGTTTCAAAATGCGGTCAAAACGGCGGGCTTGACCGTTCCTAGCTAATGGTTGAATCTTGGAAAACTTTTGATGTTTCTCAGATTAAATAGATACTTATGTACCTAGAAATGATTTTTGGAAAAAATAAAGATCAAACTATGAGGCAGCTGCAGTTCAAATTTGACCCGCTTCCTACTAAATCGGTGGAAATTTGTCTTATTCAACAGAGGTGGATAAAAACTTTTGACACCCAACCATTTTGTTAATTGTGCATTAAAAGTGGCCTAGTATTTTAGAAAATTTATTAGGTCCAATTTTGCAACAAATAGATGGTAGGTCCTTCACAAAAAAAACTCATTTCGGGCACTCAGAAAATGGAAAATGAATTTTCCGTGTAAAGAAAATGAAAACTCCCTTAGGCAACATTGTTTGGAATTCTAATATGCATCCTTGTGCATAATATGAGATCATCTGAACAAACTATGCCATGAATGTGGCCATAAGATTGATCATTTGGCTTGAAAGCTCTGAATCTTCACGCATGATAGCTCATTTCTAAGAACACTTTTAAAATTTTTTGCCATATTACAAGTTTATTATTTTTCCTGGAAACTTGGTCACATATAATGACACAATGCGAAGGTTTTCCAAATTTTTTGACTTTTTTTGAATTTTTTATGCCCGTTTCAAAATGCGGTCAAAAACGGCGGGCTTGACCGTTCCTAGCTAGTTGTTGAATCTTCGAATTTTTTTGGAGTTTCTCTGATTAAATAGATACTTTTGTACCTAGAAATGATTTTTGGAAAAAATAAAGAGCAAACTATGAGGCAGACGCAGTTCAAATTTGACCCGCTTCCAACTAAAACGGTGGAAATTTGTCTTTTTCACCAGAGGTGGATCAAAACTTTTTACACCCGACAATTTGGTCAATTGTTCATTAAATATGGCCTAGTATTTTAGAAAAATGATTTGGTCCAATTTTGCAACAATTATTTGGTAGGTTCTTCACAAAAAACCCTCATTTGGGGCACTCAAAAAATGGAAAATGAATTTTCCATGCAAAGAAAATGACAATTTCCTTAGTCAACATTGTTTGCCATTCCAATATGCACCCTTGTGCACAATATGAGATCATTTGAATAAACTATGCCATGAATGTGGCCATAAGATTGATCATTTGACTTGAAAGCCATTGATCTCCACACATGATAGCTCGTTTCTGAGAACACTTTTTTAAAAGAATTGTCGTATTGTAAGTTTATTATTTTTCCTCGTAACTTGGTCACATATAATGACACAATGCGAAGGTTTTCCAATTTTTTGATTTTTTTTGGAATTTTTATGCCCGTTTCAACATGCGGTCAAAACGACGGGCTTGTCCGTTCCTAGCTAGTGGTTGAATCTTGGAAAAGTTTTGGTGTTTCTCTGATTAAATAGATACTTATGTACCTTGAAATGATTTTTGGAAAAAATCAAGAGCAAACTACGAGGTAGCTACAGTTAAAATTTGACCCGCTTCCTGCTGAACCGGCGGGAATTTGTCTTTTTCACGAGAGGTGGATCAAAACTTTTTACACCCATTGGTCAATTGTGCATTAAATATGTCCTAGTATTTTAGAAAATTTATTTGTTCCAATTTTGCAACAAATATATGGTAGGACCTACACAAAAAACTCGTTTCGGGCACTCGAAAAATGAAAAATGAATTTTCCGTGCAAAGAAAATGAAAACTTCCTTAGACAACATTGTTTGCCATTCCAAGATGCACCCTTGTGCATAATATTAGATCATTTGAACAAACTATGAGGCAACTGTAGTTAAAATTTGACCCGCTTCCTAGTAAATCGATGAAAATCCCACCTAGTATGAAAGTACCTCTAGTTATTCGAGGGAACTGTACATAAACGTTGTCATAAAAAGAGAAGGGAACTTACCACCGGGCGTCGTGGTGCGGAGTTGCAGCTCCCTGACGCTGCAATGGAGCTTCGCCGGACACCGTGGTGCTGCGTTGGAGCTCTTGGCGCGCCGTTGAGAGCCGCAATGGAGCTTCGCGTGGATGTCATCGGTGCTGCATTGAAGTTTTTTCATGCTCGGTGCTGTGGTGACATATTGATGTGATTGAATGATCACCAATGTGCAGATCGAGCGCCTAGCTAGGCGGATGATTTCTAGACTAAATCATCTGACTGACTCATAGCGGCCACCTATTGTTAATCGATTGCGACCAATTTAGATGGTCATAACATCATCAAATCTTGTACTTCGTTCTGATTGGTCTACGAGCATGTCACGCGGATCAAGCATTAGAGACCGTCGGATACTCCTGATCCGATGGCCCACACCCTCTCACCCTCTCACCCACCCACCGGGAGCTCCTCTCTCCCCCGCACACCACTCCTTGTCCCGTCCTCTCTCTCCCCCGCGGGCAAACCCTAGCGCTCACCGATCCAGACTCCTCCCCTCCCCCGCCACCAACCACCCCTCCCCTGCCGCCACCCACCTCCACCTTCCACCCGTCTCCTTGCTGCCACCCACCTCCACCACACCTCCCCTCCCCACCCCAGATCCTCTCCCCACTCCCAGATCCAACTTGCCACCGTAGAACGAGGAGATCACGACCAAGATCTTCAGGACACGGTGGTCATCGTCGCGGACAGCTCCTCCGCCGACCCGCGCAAGTTCCCCGGTGCTAAGGTACCTCGAGGAGTTCGCGCGGCGGTTCGACCCCCTCGGGCTGGTCCGGTTCAGGACGGAGGTGGTGAGCGTCCCCCGCAGCAGGGACGACGACGCGGGCTGGAGGGTGAGGCTCGCCTGCGCTGGCAGCAAGCTGGAGGAGGAGGTTTGACGCCGTGGTCGTGTGTAGTGGGCACTTCGCCGAGCCGTGCGTGGCCGCCATCACAGGTAATTACTCAGTCTGATCTATCCCCACTGATGGCTAGCACTAGCAGTAGGCAGTTGGCCAGTAGCTATTTCTGATTGATCCAATTCTTTTTGGCATCTTGCAAGGGAGGCTGGATGGGTTGTTAGCAGCACGGATCCATAGCAGGCAGGGGAAACATTATGATTAGTAGTTGGCCTCATTGATCCGATCTGAGTAGCTGGGCTAGCGACGATTATACTACTATTGTGTTTGGGTGCCTGATTGACTGATTGCCCACCGTTGAAAATTTTGTTTATATATATATAAATCTTGAAGATAGAGTTCTCCAGTGAATGTGAATGAGAATGTATCGTTTGTCTAGAGATGGAGTCTGTGGAGATAGAGTTCATTAGTTTTTGGTGTATTCGTCTAGAGTTCATTTAGCAAAGTTCAGAAATGCAAACAACATCAGTTCATTAGTTACACTAAGCATTTGCCTGCCTAAGTTGTATTTAGACCAAAACTTGCTAATAGACACCCCCCTTCATAGATCTGCTATTTTTGGCGTGCACATAATATGTATGTATTAACAGTTTCTAGCAGTTGTGTTCTTGGTGTATAGTTAGGTGCAATCTTCTGCCCCTGAAATCATCATGAAATGCCTTTGCTAGAGCTCACCTATGGCCTTGTTTGTCCTGCAGGTTAGTGAGCAGCATCAGGAGGAGGAGCTTCCTCACTCCGCCCTGGATCTGCGGCTGCCCCGCCCCCCGCTGGCCATGGACTCCGTCCTAGGGTTTCTGCCGCCGCCGCCGGAGAGGGGAGGGGAGGAGTGTAAAAGGACCAGAGTGAGATGGTACATGCGCTGTCCTCTTGATCCTTTTCTTGATCTGATCCATACTCGACCTTTGTTATTAATCACGTGGCTGATGGTCTGATTCGATGGTTCGGCAGGCCGGACGGCTCCTCGGGTAGCTCCTCATCATGGACAGCACCGTCGTCGGCAGGGCCATGGTGCAGGTCTACCACCAGACCATTGTCAGTGAGTGCCCTTGCTGTGCAAAACTCGGTGGAATTTTGCAGCTATTCCTAGAACATGTTGTAGTGTCCTTTGCTTTCAAAAACTCGGTGGTGGTGATAGGGTTTGTTTTTGGCTTGATGGGCATAGTCTGCACTCTGGAATGCTACACCATTGAAATGTAAACGAATTGTGCAAAAAATATTGTTGTCTTCCATTTTACTGGTGTCTATTCTTGTCATGTATAATTGTCATTTAATACTGAAGGATGCAGGCAGGGAATTCTATTGTTTGATTAAATGAATCAAAACCTGAAGGAGATCTAGATTAACAGTAGAATCACATAGTTGTAATTACCTGAGAAATTTTAACAGAAGCTCACTGTTATGTCCTCGATCGGCCGATCTTGTTTGTTATCGCAGTAGAATTTGGTGTGCTTGAATAAAATGGCGCTCATTTGCATCATTGTATTTCTGAAGTGTTTTAAGAAGAATTCTGGTACGAACACACTAACCGTATACTTGTACATGTGCAGCCGAGGAACATCCTGTGGGCTACTTCGAAGCATGATGTGTACATGATGCAGAACTATTCTGTGATGCATTGGTCGTCCTTACTCCGCAGAGGAAAAGAAGTGCTCAACGTGGCAGGCCCAAATCAGGTGATCTACCACAGAGCGATGTGATAGTCCTGTATCATCGGAATGTCGGTCAATCTCTGATCCACTGTGCGACCACACTATGCAGGATATGCAGGGAGGTCGACCCTTGTCCAGGGGAAGATCAGCACCATGACGGTGAAATACAACCTCTTAGCGGCTTGTGGTTTCCAGGGGGAGCTGATCTGCAATGTAAGGAGGCCAGAGTAGGCACGCAGTGCACACACAAAGCATTTTTTTCTGCTTGAGAACATGTAGAAATGTAGATCTATAGCTTGACACTTAGGTATTTATTATTTTGTTAGTACCTTGGCAGTGAATTCTAGCAACGAAGGCACTTCATTTAGGGCAGCGATGGCCTGATTGGTAAACTAGTGCTTTGTGTGTGCTAGTACCTCACAGTGTCATCCTTGTATATGCACAGATGAAATTATTCACCCCACCATTGTCACTGTTTCCTAATCGAGTACAACAAACCTCCTATTATTTTTTTGTGCAAAATAAGAGTGAAACATTGTAGTGCTGACCCAACATGTACCTAGCATTTCTGATGTGTATTTCCTTTGATTCCCTAGGCTTAACCTGCAAGCTATAATAATTGTGAATCGGTCTGTGGGAAATTGGGCATATTGGGTTGGTAAATATAGAACTGTAGGGAACTAGAGATGTAGAACTAAAGCGTGGTACTTAGCCATTTAAGTTGTTAGTAATTGGTAGTACCTACACAATGAAGTCTAGTTGATTCAGGAAACTTGACTTGAGATTTTCTTTCTTATGATTTACTGATGAAACCTTGATTCTTGAATCTTGATGTAGGTATCCCACCGCTGATCCAGATCCAGATCAGCTGCATCGCCGGTTCCGCCGTCTCCGACTGCACTTCCCCGTCTGTGCCATCGAGCCGGGCCTGCTCACCTCCTTCTTGATGGTCCCGCGTCAGGAGAGCCCTCTGCCGGTAGCGACGCAGCCGTGTCTAGTGCTGTACAAGGGACGCCGGCACAGGATGTTGTCGTTGTTCGTTCCTAACGCCGCTGAGTTGAGGTACTTGAGATTTCTCTCCCCACTACACTCTCTCACCCATTCCCCTTCACAAATTTCCTCACAATCAAATCGATGCTGCAGTTGCAGGTGTTCCTTGATGCTACATATGTCAGTTTCTTTTGGTAAACTAGAAACTGACATCAAAATCAATTCCTCTTTAGAGTGTGTTGCTTGTATCTACTAGCTGGTTCTCTTGCTTATTGCTTGTTGACTCTGGTTAAGTACTATTGGTATTGCTGCTGGCTAGATGGGAATTGCTGAATGATTGCCAAATCCCTGTTAGTTCTTTGGTTGTAACAACTGAACTTGTGTTTTTCTTTTGGTAAACTGACATATCAAAAGTAGTGATTCATTTCAGCTGTGATCTGTGCCATGTGATTGTGCTTTTGTAGCAATGTAATTTTGTAGAATCCACTTGATTCTAGTGCAGAATTCAATGTTGTCCAATTGTCTGGGCTTCTTTCCTGCTGTGATTATCATCAATAAGAGCAACCCAATGGTTTGCTTGCCATGTCTGGTTCTTATTTTAGTAGTAGTTTTCTTTGCTTATCCAGTAGTATTAGTCAATTGGCCAGCCTGGAGCGGCTTGGTGTTTTACATTATGGTGTTAACTGTGAAAATGCCAAGTGTGAGAAAATTAGACCAACTGTCCATTTCCTGCCTGAATGCATTCTTTAAACGAGATGATGTGCTAGAGACATGCTACTATATTGCCTTGCTATAAACAAGTCGGTGTTTACTGTATTGTCTTTCATGCACATTTGGTGTATTATCTTCTGACCTTCAAGAACTATCTTCACTGTCTCTCCTCGCTGCATTGTCTCACTTGTTCTCCTTCTATTTACTCTGGCAGGCATGATGTACATCTGGTGGTCGTCAAGTCAAGGAACCTCCTCTTCTTGCTGCGGCAGTCCTCCTCCCGCTGCTTTGCTCTGCTCAACAGCTAGCGTCCATGGCTAAAAGAAAGGTCAAGAACTATCTTCACTGTCTCTCCTCGCTGCATTGTCTCACTCGTTCTCCTTCTATTTACTGTGACAGGCATGATGTACATCTGGTGGTCGTCAAGTCAAGGAACCTCCTCTTCTTGCTGCGGTAGTCCTCCTCCCGCGGCTCTGCTCTGCTCAACAGCTAGAGTCCATGGCTAAAACAAAGGTAAGACTGTGGTCGGTCGGTGTGTTGAGCCATGGTGGTCTGTTTGTGGGGGTCATCAACATTGGTATAGGTTAGCATGTGTCATTCAATCAGTGCACGGTGATGAAACGCTTCATTTGATGATGACGACTGGTTCCAGATCTGCACCTCTTGTTTGTTAATTTGGCTCATGTATGTTGTCGTGTCTGCGAAAGATGCAACCTGAGTGCTTTTCTTGTCCTTTTAGATATGTATGTCAATACATAACTAGTAATGTAAATGGTGTGAACCAGTTCTTAATAAAAATGAAAATAACTTGTGAATGTCAATCTCATGTATTAGGGTCATGTTCTTGTAAACCTTACGTAAAGCTAAACTTCTTGTGTGCAGGGCGACTAGTGATACGGCACAGAAGCAGTAGCAGGCACCCGAAGCAGCAGCAGCAGGGGGAGGGGGTCTCTCGAACGTCGCTACTATCACTGATTGATGATGGATGATCTCTCCCTCTCTTGCAAGCATCTACAAATGCTGGCAGAAATAGAAATGATAGCTCTAATCCCATGTTGTTGTAGTCCCATGTAGTTCCTTTTCTCGGACTGCCCTTTGTTGCTTCATTTCTATGTTAATTCAGTCTCTGTCGAGTGTATCTACTATCTATTATCGTGGTTGTGTAATGAATCCTTTTGTGTTGAAAGAAATAAAATGGTTTGGATACATTTGTACATGCTGAGATGTCAAGCTTCTAAATGTATGTTGTGGAGGCCCGAAATAGATTGGACTGTAAAAGGGCCGAGGCCCAAAAAAGAAATGAATTATAGAAGGCAACGTCCTTGAAAATGAAATGGGCCAGGCCCATGTAGCTAGCGAAAATTAACAAGAAAAAGCACATTAAATGGGCTGAATTGTTGAGCCCGGCCCATATAGACACCTAATCGGACCGGGCTGAATCTTATCAACGACCTTTTCAATTGGTCGCAATTTTGCCACGTCGGATCCGACATGGCCTGGGCAGAGAGGTAGAGACCAAAACAGAAGGTCATAGAATCAATGACCTTTTGTTTTGGTCATGGAATTCCACGACCTTCTCACTGAGAAGGTCGTGAATTTTAGTTTACGACTGCCAGCTTTTGACCTTCTGTTTTTGGTCACACAAAGGTCGCAAATGAAAAGAATGACCTTTCGGTGACCAATAGTGATGGTCGCAAGTTGACATATTTCTTGTAGTGCTTTGCATTTCTCCTGTTCCTTTTTCTTTTGGTGTTTGGTGTCATTTCTGTCCCAATAGAGTGATGCCAAGTCATCCCGACACTGCTTGCAAAAATGGTGCTCAGGTATCGTGCTGATGTCTTTCTTTCAGTCCCGCGTGTCGTTTAACTGATGGACATGCTTCTATCCCGGATCCTTCTTTTATTTTGTCATGTTGGCAACCCTTAATGATCTTAGTTATCAATAAAGGGCAATGTTAGCAGCCTCAATTTTCCCCGCTATCCTATTTCTTGGACGAGTACAGATCTTTTTCCGCCCGCTTGATAATAATGTGGGTGCGACCTTCGTGTCCCACTACATGATTACCAAGTGCGTCCTCGCCTCCGAGCTAGTTCAGGTTGCCACCTAGCTAAGCTAGCACTTGGTGTAGGGTTGTTTACACCAATTCTTCCACACATTAATTCATCCTCGTGCACGTCATCACAGCATGCTAGATCGTAGAGATGGAGATTCCATGAAATTTGTGTGCTTAAGTAGGCATGCATATTGTGTGACTAGCAGTAATATTTGACATTGATTGTGTGTGAATTGTTTGTTGTTATGTGCTTTTGTTTAGTTGAGTTTTCTTTTGCTTCTTTCTTTTTGGGCCCCAATGTTATATTATTTTTCCCCTATAAAGAGTTGCTCATCAACCGACATCAAACTTGAAGAAGCAATAAGGATTTTAAATATTTGGAAGAAGCTCAACTAAACATTATGGTCTACCCAGTCAAATTCATAATGGCATTAATATATGCTCAATATACCAATGGTGTATTGGATTGACTATCAGCATCGAGTCTACATCAGGGCAAAATCCTCACAGCAGTTATGATCCAGCCAGCAACAAGACAAGTCAGGTAGAGGATCAACGGTATATTTTCAGACAGAGGTATGAATCATATACAAAATTTTGGCTCAGCAATGCATGATGCTTGAAATATGTTATTATCCTAATAAAGTCAGAATGTGATATGCTCAAGGAAGACAGTCAAACCATTTTTCTCAGCCTCTTAATATTATGGGCGTGTGTACGGATTTCAGTTTGCATATCAGTATGAAGTTTTGAATATAAGAAACCCAATATTCTTCCACACGCTATCGGAAGAAATTTATGATGCAAGGCTCCTCAAATTTTCCTCAGCATGATATGTGAACAAATTCCGTCCCATGATACCTGGTCTTTCTCAGCGAGATAGCTTGGAAAAAGGCTTCTGACATACGGACATGAATTTTTCTCAACAAGTAAACCTGAGGAGAAGCTTCTCAAGTACGGAACTCGGGCTTCTCCAGCACAGTACTCAGGACAAGCTCCGTGTATAAGCTATAGATCCTTCTTCTGCACGATACCCAAACAAAAGATTTGAGCAGAAGTTAACAAGTCTTCCTCAGCAAGCTACTCGGATGGCTTCTCTCGTAAGCCAACCAGTCCGCGTCAGTACCACAATGTTGCACCGTCCTCAGAGATTATATGATGAGTTGCCAAGGTATGACAGTACCGCTCAAGAACCAGACTTGCAATAATTTTGTCAGAGGTACAATTCAGTAAAAACATATGCCTACCGCAAGGATCGAGTGATCGGTGGCATATCTTTCTTATATATGGTGATCATGCATCTCGAGTCATATTAGTAACTCATATGAGATGCGACGGTGATCCAACAGATATACCTAAGAAAAGTAAGGATTCAACAACCTCCCCAGTCAGGCAAAGGAAAATAAGTAGAGATACATAGCATGAATTACAGAAATCGACAATATTTGGAGATGACATCACAGAATCCACAGTCTTGACAATGGTCATCAAGGTCATTATTCCCGCAACTGACAAGGTGATATCATGAAATTTTGTCACCTTCTTGTATGATTAGCCTCAGCAACAAGCTCCGTACAGCTACAAACCCCGGGTATATGTCATACGTGTGCGGACACAGGTCAGAAAAACAAGCACAAGGAATAATGTCAAAAATATTGCACTAATCACGTCCATGGTCATACAAAGAATCAAGGACACGTGTGGCCAAGATATTTCAATACGGTATCCTGACAAAGAAAATCATGACCGTAAAAAGGATGAGACTGACACCAAAGGTATGATGATTTTTGTGCGACCATGAGGGTCCGGATACCCGAGTCAGTTAAAAACCATAATCCCATATGGATCCACAAGGTCATACTCTCAGCGACCTACTCTATTTACAAGGATTTTTCATATCCCGCTGACCCGCTTGACATAGTTAGTGTGGAATATCCAAGTCTGTTCTGTCAGATCCAAGATTTCTTTGCAAGCTCAGCAGTCTGACCTCAGCGGTAGTGTCAAAACATATCACAGCCTATTACCACAGATGGGTATATCGACCACATGAGAAAAATCAAAAGCCGAACAATCAACTCAGACCCGGTATACTCACCGATGGAATCAAGTACATGGTCAGTCTATCAGGAAAGCATTGGTCCATCAGCCCCTGTCGGGCCAGCCTTAAGATGTTAATAGTTGAGGTATGACACAACTATAACTCCATACACCATTATATTGTTCACGCCAGAAGGCAGTCAAATCTTTGGTACATATATCATGCTCGAGCCAAAGAAATAAATCAAGATAAATCAGTGCCACCTGTGAGCAGTCAGATCCGGTCAGAGGATGGCCATGATTCTCAGCATTTACGGAACCCAGAAGATATGCATTTATTTGAAGCAACCCCATGGCAGAAGTACAAAGGTTTTCATGACCAAAGGAAAAATCTATGCTCAAGTCCATTGGATACCATCGCAGATATGAGAAAATTCACGACAGCAAAAGGAAGTGGTATATGAGCAAAACCCCTTCAGAATTTGGGGAAAGGTGAAGCAAGACCACTCCATAGCAAGGTAAGTGGATGTTATGAAATTCTTGGGGGAACAATAAATAAAGGAACAAGGATACCCGAGTTGGAAATGGTGTCTTCAAGTCATACTTGTTCCCTGAGCAATCGAATCTCGAGGACGAGATTCCTTTAAGGGGGTAAGAGTTGTAACAGCCTGGATTTTGGCCCTTTTCTTGTTCTTTTGATTTATTTGATTTATGCTCTGTTTTTCTTTTTGGAGTGGTTATGTGGCCTTGTCACCTGGGAAATCATCCTCACTCCTCCTCCCAAGTGGCTCATCATTCTCAAAACCTTGCCAAAGATCATGTCACTTCACTCCTCGACCAAACCCTAAACTCTTTTTCTAGGGAAAATTCCTTTTTCATTAAAGGAATAACCCTATCTGCCCTAGGTTGTGAAGCAACCTATATTTCTGTCCATCCAAAAATCCCCAAATAATTCTCATAATTCATTTGGGTCATCTATAGCTCAAATATGCCCAAACATTTCTTTGGCCAGGTCAAAAATAATTCCCCAATATTCCTTTTTCTATTCTGCCCTGAATGGTACTTTGTGAAGGAAGTGTCATTTATATTTCTCCTAGTGGATCCCAACCTTTTCTGAAATGTTTATATGCCCAAATAATTGCCCCATGCACAAGTTAAAATTTATTTGCCTAGCCAATCTTCCTCAGTGAATTTTCAAAGTTTCTGTCAGACAAAAGGCTTTGTGAAGGAAGTACTAGCTAGGTGTATCCAAATGAGTTGAACTTTTGCACACTCCTTAATGGGCTCATATGAACCCTCTCCACCCATTTGCATCCCTATCCAATCATCTATGTGAGCACATGAGCAAATCTTTGATTCTGGCAATATTTTCAGGTTGTGAAGTAAGTTTATTTTATGTTGCTTCAAAAATCCTGATAAATTACCAGATCATTCTTATACCCATAAAACCTCCCTAAACCCAATTTGGCATCATTTCATTGAGCCATTTGATCACCAAAATTATTCCAAGTTTCTGGACAGAAATGATGTTTGTGAAGCAAGTGCTATTTTGGTTTGTCCATTTGGCATGAGCTTTTTACAGCATCATCATAAGTCCAAATAATGAAGCTTTGCCCAATCTTAGCCCAAGTTGATACTCTATGTGAGAGCATCATCACAATCTTCATTTCTGACCAGATTATGTGGTTGTTAAGCAACTACATTAAATCTTTATCCAAATCTTCTGAAAATTACCAGGATGAAAGTCCTTCTTTACCTCAACCTCGCAGACAACTCCATTTCTCCCAAAACCCTTCCTGTTGATCACCAGTGCTCACCCAAGTTTACTGCAGTAAACTTCAGAGGTGGCTTACCGTTTAACCGTAGCAGTTTTAACCAAACTACCAACACAGTTGAGACCTACCCAGGAAGGACTCCACCCTAGACATTGTTTGCATCATTTGTGGCACTGTGTGCACCAGTGCGCGCGGTGACCATCGCCCTGGCATGCAGTAACGCGCTCTGGATCATCCTTGGCGTTGTGCTCGTCCATTCCCTCCTCGTCTCGACTCACCAGCATGTCCAGTGGCCTCCTCGTGATCGACTGCGTCGCCCTGAGCCCTTTCCCCCTCCGTCCGCTTGCTCACCGATGCTCGCCACCGCGTGACCACGGGTGAACAGTGGCATTTAGGATCTGCTCATCACCGTCGTCATCCTCCCTTTGCCCCCTTAGCCTCCTCTGCCCCGTGAGAGCCTCCACTGTGCCTCCCTCGTTGCCTGCCCCCGAGATCATGCGCGCGCGCACGCATCCGCGGTGCCGGCCACGCGTCTGCGGCGATGACAGTGCGGCACCTCACCTCGCGGCTATATAAGCCCACCCCAAGGCCTCTCGACCTCACCACTTGCCTCCCCGCACTCCTTTAGCCCCTGCCCAGCCTCTAGCCCGAGCTCGAGGAGCTCTCTATGCTCAACATCACCGTCATGGCCGCCGCGTCCTCTCTCCTAAACTAGCTCGAGTCCGAGCTTGTTCCTCCCCTCCTCCACCCGTAGGCCTCCACCACTCCGGCTACCATCCCCAGGCCCTCTCCCCCTCGCCGGAGCTCCATTTGCCACGAACCCCAACTCCACCCGAAGCACTCCTCCGCTGTGTCTCAGGCCCCGCCTCTCCCGGTGATCCCCGGCGGCCGTGACCTGTATGGATGGATCCGCCTAGTCGTGCTGATCACGCTGGTAGGTCGCATGCCGCGGGAGGTGGCCGGAGCCACCGGCAAGCCTCGCCGGAGCTCGCCCTGTCCTTTGCTCCGCCGGGCGAGCGCGAGGAGAAGAGGAAGAAGATGCCCCTCCCTGCCAGCTGGCCACGGGCCCAACTCGTCAGCCGCACAGCGCGTTGACCCCGTGGGTCCAGCGTGGATAAGTGGCGGGCCCCACCCGCGTGGGACCCGCACGTCAGCGTTGACCAGCCTCGGCCCCGCCTCGCCACGTCAGATAAGTGGAGACGCATTTTGGGTGTGTGTTTTCATTTTCCGAAAGCGTATTTCCAATTTTACGCTTATGTCTTATCTACTCAGGGACTTATTTGTGGGTAAATTTTTACAGATAGGTCCCTAGCAGTCAAACCCCCATAACTTTTTAACCGTAGCTCCAAATGAGGTGAATCCAAAGCCTACTTCTTTGTTTCGTCAAGCCCTTTCTGTTGGTGTCACTTTCATTATGTTTTGGCATACTGAAAATGACCATTTTCCCTTTCCTTAATCAGTCCCCTTCAAGAGAGAACGATTTCCGGTGATTCTTTCTGCGAGCTTCTCGCACTTTCTCCCGGTGATTTCTTCCACCCCAGGCAAGCCACACCCTCCATTTTCATCACTGTAATGTAGTGACATGTTTAAATTATTTTAACTTGTCTAAAATATTGTTTTAGCTACTTGTGATATGTGCATGGCATTTTCTCGGAGTATTATTTTCATCTCGCTGTTGCCATGCTATTGTTTGGATTACTAGGAGTTATGTTTGTAGTTGATGAGTATCATGTTGCCATTGGAGTATTAGTGGCTGATATTATGGTTGTTTCAGGATGATATATGTTAGTATATTTTTGGAGTATTACTTTTGATATCATGCTACCTTTGGATTATTAGTGGTTAGTACGATTATTTTCTTGATGCTAGTTGATGTTCTGTTGCTTGGAGTATTATTTTCGGAGATGATGGTTACATGTGGATCTTAGCTGGATAGTTTTATTCTTGTTATTGGAGTAGTAGGATTAATGTTTCGGATTCATCATTATAGTAGTGTTATGCTATCCTCTGAGTATTTTAGTATGATGATATTATGATTTGTTTATTTGTTGGATATTGCTATGACTTGGATTATAGTTTGATAGTTTATATCGGAGTATCAGTTATCATAGTTATATTTTGGGGATAAATTCCATCATTAAGTTGGTCAGGTGCCACCGAACCGGGCTTTTTCCAGTGCAACCACATTTGCCGGTATGGGACGGCCCTCGTGCGGTCTATTGTCGTGCCTCTCGCCAGTGCCGCCAACTAGGGCAGGTTATGGGCGCGCACTACCCTCATCAGGTAGGCGGACATAAGCCTTGTGTGCCAGGTTTTGATTTTGAGCTTGGGTCCTAGTTTGGGATCGTTTATGTTTGGCCACGACGGTGGTCGTTGGTGTATTTGGTAGACATCGGGGCCACCCATGACTAGCCCAGTGGGGAGTGAGTCGGAGTGGCCGGGAGAGTGTCATGGCAGTAGATCGGTTTTGTCGGAACACAGTTGGTCCACCAGAATGGGAGTGCGAGGCCATGGGTTCCGTGGTGTGGGTACAGTGTGCTACCTCTGCAGAGTGTGTTTGTTTAATCTATCGATAGCCGCATCCTCGGTAATGAGCATGGGTTTGTACTAGGTCACACCATTTGATCAACACTCACATGATAGAATGACTTATAGGTGATTTATATGTGGGTATTTGACCAAGTGTTGGTCGTGGTAGTGATCGCCGTAAGGATCACAGTTTGAGACCAAGAGTTGGTCGTGGTTGTGATCGCCGTAAGGATCACGGGCCAAATATTGGTCGTGGTTGTGATCGCCGTAAGTATCACGGGCCAAATATTGGTCGTGGTTGTGATCACCGCAAGGATCACGGGCCAAATATTGGTCATGGTTGTGATCGCCGCAAGGATCATGGTTTGAGGCCAAATATTGGTCGTGGTAGTGATTGCCGTAAGGATCACAGTTCGAGACCAAGTGTTGGTCATGGTAGTGATGGAGTAGTTTCATATCATGCTTAGTAGTAGTTGTTGTATCATGGTAGCTGTTAATTTAGTTAACCTGCTTAGTGCTATGTTGTTGTCTTGCCTTGATGTTTTTTGGGTTGTTGTGAGCTTGCAAGTACATTCCATGTACTGACCTGGCGTGTCATGCCAGATTGCAGGTGATGCAGTGATTGCTTGACGTGGTTTCTGTTCGTGCGAGCTAGATCGTGTCCCAGCCAGAGTCCCTGCAGAGTGGAGTTCACTACCCTCGTCGTTGTTCCGCTGCTAGAAGATTTCCGCTGCTTCGAGTTGTTCTGCTGCTAGCATAGAGCAAGTGTAGTATCGCAGGCGTAGTGTCGCCATGTTGATGTGCTTCTTTGTAACATCAGACCTTTGTATTTACTCTTGTAATAAGAGCTGATTTGTTCTATGTCAAGTAGTGTCGTATTCTAGAGACTTCTCCTCGATCTCTGGGCTGGAATACGGGGCGTTCCGGTTTCTCTGAGCCGGGGTGCCACACAGTGAACTTTGAGTTTATGATTAGATCTATGTTTTTATCCATGAACGTTATTTGAGTCTTCTTTGATCTCTTATATGCATGATTGATTATAGCCTCGTATTTCTTCTCTGATATTTGGGTTTTGTTTAGCCAACTCGATCTATTTATCTTGCAATGGGAAGAGGTGCTTTGTGATGGGTTCGGTCTTACGGTGCTTGATCCCAGTGATAGAAAGGGAAACGAGGACGTATGTATCGATGCTATTAAGGACAAGAAGATGGGGTCTATTTCTACATAAATAGATCTTGTCTACATCATGTCATCGTTCTTATTGAATTACTCATTTTTTCCATGAACTTAATACACTAGATGCATGCTGGATAGCGGTTGATGTGTGGAGTAATAGTAGTAGATGCGGGCAGGAGTCGGTCTACTAATCTTGGACGTGATGCCTATATAATGATCATTGCGTGGATATCGTCATGATTATTTGAAGTTCTATCAATTGCCCAACAGTAATTGGTTTCCCACCATTTGCTATTTTTCCCGAGAGAAGCCACTAATGAAACCTACGACCCCCGGGTCTCTTTTCATCATATTTGCCTTTGCGATCTATTTTCCTTTGCATTTAATTTCAGATCTATTAAACCAAAAATACAAAAATACCTTGCTGCAATTTATCTATTCCGCGATCTATTTATCCTATCTACCACTTTTACCTCACGTTATTTCCCTTCTTGAGGCGCCGTACCCGAAAGGGATTGACAATCCTTTTTACACGTCGGGTTGCGAGTATTTGTTATTTGTGTGCAGGTGCTGTCTACATGGTGTGAGGAGGTTCGCCTACTGGTTCGATAACATTGGTCTCATCATTAAGGGAAATACCTACCGTCACTATACTGCATCATCCTTCCTCTTTTAGGGAAATACCAACGTAGTTCTAGCAGACATCAAGGCCTCATTTTCAAGCATTCAATACCGTTCGTGCTCCATTTTATCAATTGCTACCTTGCTGTTCTTTATTGTTCCTATTACAAAAATCAATATCTACTACCATTACTACACTTTTATCACAATCTCTTCGCCGAACTAGTGCACCTATACAATTTACCATTGTATTTGGTGTGTTGGGGACACAAGAGACCTTTTATTATTTGGTTGCAGGGTTGTTTGAGAGAGACAATCTTCATCCTACGCCTCCCACAGATTGATAAACATTAGGTCATCCACTTGAGGAAAAATTCCTACTTTCTTACAAAACTCTGCGCTTGGAGGCCCAACACAAGTCTACAAGAACAAGTTGTGTAGTAGACATCAAGCTCTTTTCTAGCGCCATTGTCGAGGAGGTGAGTGCTTGAAGGTATATCTTTAGATCTTGCAATTGAATCTGTTAGTTTCTTGTTTTTTTCACTTGTTTGGTTTATAAAAACAAAATTACGAAAAAATGGAATTGAGGTTGCATCATATTGTTCATGTTTATAATGTCTTTCATGAAAATGATGGAAAGGAAAATTGTGCTCAATTGATAGAAGAGGAATTCTATAAAAAGTTTGACAAAATATCTTTGAATGATGAGCATGATTGCAATGTTGTTGGTATGAATTCTTTTAATATCCATGATGCTAATGATATGCAAAGCCATAAGCTTGGGGATGCTATATTTGATGAAGATGATATTTTTAGTCCCCCAAATTATGATGCGAAAATTTATTATGATGCTAGCATGCCTCCTACTTATGATGATTATATTGATGAAAGTGGGTTTGGAAGAATGTCAACTCTAGGTACTAATGATCCCACCATTTTGGAGAGTATTGAATCTTATTGTAATATTTATGGAAGTGGATTTGGAGAGGTATGACCATATTTAATGATGAATCCACTATTTTGGAAGAGGTTCTAATCGACTATGACAACAAAGTTCCTATCTATGATGATTATGGTGATGACATGTATGTTATAAAGAGTAATGATATCCATGAAACTTGTCATTATGACTTTTATGCTCAAATTGATTATGCCAATCAAGTATCTCATGATAGTTAATTTGTTGAGTTTGCTCCCACTACTATTCATGAGAATAAATTTGCTTATGTGGAGAGTAATAAAATTTCTATGCTTATGTATCATAAAAAGAATACTTTATGTGATAAATATATTGTTGAATTCATTCATGATGCTACTGAAAATTATTATGAGAGAGGAATATATGCTTGTAGGTATTGCACTAATATCAAGTTGCCTCTCTATGTGTTGAAAAGTTTGAAGCTATGCTTGTTTTGTCGTCCTATGCTAGTTGATTCTTGTTCCCATAAGTTGTTTGCTCACAAAATCCCTATGCATAGGAAGTGAGTTAGAATTAAATGTGCTTGTCATGTGATTCATGATGTTCTCTTTATGTCTCAATTCTTATCTTTTATGTGAGCATCATTGAAATCGTTATGCCTAGCTAAAAAGGCATTAAAGAAAAGCGCTTGTTGGGAGACAACCAACATTAAGCCCTACTGTTTTTGTGTGTTCACGTGATTAAGCTACTATAGTAATCATGTTTTATAGCTTTTGTTTCAATAAAGTGCCAACTAAAGTCTTTCGGATAGTGTGAATGATAGTTGATTTGATTCTGTGCAAAAAACAGAAACTTTTGCGCCCAGTAACATAATTGATCTGCTCTTCTGGAACATGATAAATTCTTGCATTTTTTTACAGATGATTGATATACAAATTTCCCACGTTTTCCTAATTTTTAGAATTTTTGGACTAGTAGAAGTATGGTAGTTGTCCACATCATTACAGACTGTTCTGTTTTTGACAGATTTTGTTTTCAATACCAACTGTTTGTACTCGCTCTATTCACAAATATAAAATGTTTTGGATATTTAAACATGGACAACAAACAGATTGAAATTTAGAACATCTATATGCACTTGATTTAGAAAAAAGTAGAACATATTATAATTTTGAATGAAGGGAGTATTATTTTATTTTTAGAATGTAAACAAAAGATGAAGTGTGCCAACTTTAAATTTGTATACAATTTAATATTTTTAGAATGTAAACAATCTAGAATAAATTATTTACAATGAACATCATTAATTGTTTGTGTTGTTTCCTCATTTATCATGTTGCATTAATTATGTATTATTTCCTTCCTTATTTGTATGATGAGAATATTATGTAATGAATACATTTAAAATTATTTGTATATTTACTTACTGCCTTCGTTCCTAAATATTCTTTTTAGATATTTCAATATGGACTATATACGGAGCAAAATGAATGAATCTACACTCTAAAATATATCTATATACATCCGTATGTAGTTTTAATTGTAATCTCTATAAAGACTTATATTTAGAATTGGAGAACTATCAACATGCATTAATTACATATTAATTATTTTCTTATCTGTATGAGGTAAAGATTGTATAATAAATTATATTCATTACCTCTTTTATCTACCAATTAACATGCATTAATTGCATATTAATTCTTTCCTTATTTGTATGTGGTGAATATCGTATAATAAATGTCATTAAATATCTTACAATTTTTTAAGTTATCAACATGCATTAATTACATAGTTTTTTCCATTATATATATGAGGTCGTGGGCACCCAATTATCATTCAACATAAAATCATGTCTTCACCTCCCGCCCCTATCAACTTGGCCCCGTCCTTACCGACCCTCAAGCTGCTCGTCGACAAGAAGGCCAATCGCGTCTTGTACGCGGAGGCCGGAAAGGAGGCTGTAGACTTCTTCTTCAGCCTCCTAGCGATGCCCATAGGCACTGTTGCCAAGGTACTTCAGACCGGTAGTGATGGGGTAGGTGTGGCCAACATCTACGATAGTGTCGAGAAAATGGATACCAGGTACATGCACAGCAAGATCGTGCAAAAGGCGCTCTTGAGCTCATGTAGGCCCTTGTTCCTTGAACGCCCTATCACAACACACCCAGCGGCACCTTCAATGCGGGCATCTGTTCACGGGGCGACATCTTACCCACTACAGTATGCATCAGTAACTGCACATGCGCTGGCGCCGACGGGCATGGCAGCAGATGTTGCACGTGACTCCTCTCTCTATGGGTCTATCATAGCCGGTGGCGGGCACGTGCAAGGCCTGGTTACTTACACTATCATGGATGACCTCACCATCACCCCCATGTCCAACATATCCGCGGTGGTGCTCATAACCAAGCTCAACAGGGAACAAAAGGACCTCATGCTCGAGGAGAAGTCTGTGAAGATTGGTAACAAAGAGGTGAGACTCACTGAATTATTGAAGCACTTATGATTTGTTTCTTATGTTCATATGTTGAATTAATCTATTTGCAGGCGTTCGATATTCTCAAGGCTTCAATGAATTCCAACACTGTCCTCACCGATGCATTCCTATCTGACAACAATACTGATGTCTCTCTATCCAAGAATAAAAGGGCTCGTACATCCAGTGGTGAGAAGAAACAAGATAACATCCCAGATTTATATATATGAGTCAAGGTTGCTCTATGTTACCATTTGGAGAATAAGCGTATGCACTGAACCATGATTGGTTATAAAGAATTCGTCATTCTTGTATTTGCGTGACCGAAGAATTGAAAGCGTATACATATATGTATATGTCTGTGGGAAAAATAATGCTAGCAACCATTACCCAAGTTGAGCCTATCAAAACCATACATGTTTCTTCGAGATCTCTAGAGCCATTCCCATTTTTGCAACATAAATTCATCAAATCGTCTATGTCATGCACACCACTAGTATTCTTGTCACCTGGCACTAGTACAACTGTCAGACTACCACCAGTACTATTGTCATCCAGACGGGTACTACTGTCATCCAGCTCACTTGAAATTTAAATGGTGCCTGCGACAAACATTACACTTAATAACAAAAGTTAATACATGTTTCTGAATTAACCATTATAACTAACATCATTGGAACCCATTTAATTTTGAAAATAGTATTTTGTAAGCACACAATAGGAAAGTGCCATTTACAGAAGTTCCAATTACAATTCATACATGTGCAGGAGTACGCGTGGGAACTTTCTCATACACACCTCATACATAAAGTGCCTGGTTATACAACAATCACAAAATGCCATTTATAATCACAATAATTTCATATTACAATATGCCAAATTCCAAAGTGCTTCGACAAAACAAAGTTCCAAATTACATGAAATTATGTATAATAGATGATTCAAAGTTGCAATACACAATGTGTTACTTCAAATGATAAAGAGTTGAGATGATACAAAGGGACAATACATAAAGTGCTAGTACACACATGATAAAGTGTTGAGATGATACCAAGTGCCAACACATATACAAAGGTGTTAAACAGAAGGCGCGGAATTACAAGAAAGTGTTGGATCATACACAAAGGTACTAATTACCAAAGTGACAACTTCTTATATGATCAATAAAAGTTCACACTTTTGGACACATATAGAATATGCAAGTTAGCAAGACAATTCCAAATTACTATGTGTATGGAATTGCATATATACACACATGAACAAAGTTTGACTAGTAGCTAGGAAATTATCAATAAAGTACCAAATTACTGGTGCTAAAACTAACAAAAATCTGTAAAGCACAATGTGCCAAATTAATTTACAAGGTGCTAGAAAGTGTTATAGAGTGCCAAAGTAATCTACAAGATCTTAAAGCACAAGGTACTAAAAAATGAAGTGACAACAATGTTACTTGTAGTTAAGAACACTAAAAAGTCAGTAAGAAACAATGAACATACTACAAAGTTCTAAGGATGCATCAACACAAAGCTCTAAAAGTTACAAATTTGAATATACAGGCATCATGAAAGGTACCATGCACAAGGTAAGTGTTATGCATGATCCAGTTAAGATCTTGTCCATAATAAGAAAAGGGGTCATAATGTACCAAACGGTATACACATTCATATCACAAATTGCTCATAGTACACACAAAAGGCACACAAGTAGAGGTACACCTTCCCTCGATGTCGTAAATCCCAAACGGTTGAGGTTCAAATAGGTGGTCACGGTTATAGTAGATGAGGCATCACCTCCTCCTCGGAGCTTACAAGGAGACGAGGTATGCAAATTCGCAAGGACCGCCGTAGGGAAGGGAGAGGAGCGGTGGCAGCAACTTGGAGCCCAGAAGGTGACACGGGTTTCCTCGTCATTGCTGTTGTAGGAACCCATGGATAGATCTAGCCACAACGAGTCATGGAGTGGTGGGATCTGACCCCGGGGAGGAGCATATCGTTAGGATCTTGTTGATCTCCCCGTTTATGACATGGTCGCGATCTAGCTGACGCAGAGGACGCACAGGCTGGTCGAGCCCACACATAGATCTAGGCAGGGAATGATGATTGTGGTGTTAGATCTGGTCGGGGGAGGAGCGGGGGAGGAAACTACGGTCGAATGGAATGGTGGGCGTTGTTGATTCTAGATCCGGTGAGGTCGCCATCAGCTCTGCCCTGCTTGATGACAACTGAGAGGTGACTCTGGCCATGGAGTACACTGCTCAGCCTACTCGCTGGCGCGAAGGTAGGTTGTGGTGGAGGATGTGAACGTGGGGGAGGGGATCTGCCAAGGGAGGAGAGAGCGTCGATGAATGGGAGGGTGTGACCGCCGAGAGAGGGGCCTGCTCTGTGTAGCTCCCGGGTGAGGTGGTTGGATCTGGATCAGAAAGGTGGGGGAGCGTATGAGGGAGAGAGAGAGGAGTAAATTGCACAGAAGTACCACAATTGGGGCATTGCAAACAGATTGGTGCCAAGATTGGTAATTTTTACGTGTCAGTACCAACTTTGGGGCGAGACATTACAAAAATGGCTAAAACTGTTGTTTATACGTATTGACGGGGAAACTGACCGGTTGGGCCCGCCTGTCGGGTGCCGACGTGGCATGTTTTTTGTAGAAAACCCCCTTTTTTTGTACGTAATCACATAAATGCCCAATTATTTCGGAAAAAATTGCTCCTGTAAGAGTCTTTTTTTTCGTTCGTAACATTCACCATCGATTTGGACTCGTTTGAATATTTGCGTCGGTTTAAACGAATAAATAAAACAAAACAAAATTGAATCCAGCGCCGACCCGTGGCTCAGCAGCGCAGTGCGCTAGCCACTCGGCCACGGCAGCGCTCGCGACGTACTCCAGGCTAGACCGTTTTTATACTAGCCCAAAGACGTTGGGCCGGCGGTTGGCCCAGCGAGGCTGCACACTGGTTTACTGTTTTTTTTAATCATGAATATTAATACATATATTTTTTGCGATTACATATTAGTATTATTAAGGAGTTAAATATTTCAACATATATTACAAAAATATTCAATTTGCATTCAAAATATGTTCAACGTTCATATTATAAGAAAAATGTTCACCGTTTCTAAAGAAAAGTTCATCATGCATTAAAAATGTTCAGTATAAAATAAGAAATTATGTAATCAGTTTGACAAACTTTTTTTGAAATCCGATGAACTTTTTTTCATATCTGATGAACTTCTCCAAACTTGATGAACTTTTTTTGAAATCCGTTGAACTATTTTTTTCATATCTGATGTTTTTTTTCAAAATTGATGATTTTTTTCAGATTCGATGAACTTTTTTTCAGATTCGATGAAGCTTTTCCAGTTTTAATGAACTTTTCTCAAATTTGATGAACATTTTTTAGATGCGATAAACTTTCTTAAAATTTGATGAACTTTTAAAAAAACCAATGATTTTTTTTCAAATTTTTAAAAAACTCGTGCATTTTGAAAAAAAAAAATCTTTGATTTTTTTTCAAAAGGTGCACGTATTTAGCAAAAAAGGAAAGAAAGAAGGCGAACAAAACCGTTACATAAAAAGAGAAAAAAAGATTAAAAAAACAGTTTGCGGAAGGGTCTGAGGTTCGCGAGCTGCAGAAAGAATAAAAGGAAGCCGACGAAAATTATAAGCATGTGTCTTACCATGGCGTAGTGGTTGGCGCACCCGGAATTGGTTCGTGAGGTCTAGTGTGCAAGTCTTGTTACCTGCGTATAATTTTTGCAGTTTCTGGCAGAAAGGGGAAAACAAATGGGCCGGCCTAACAGCGCCGACTAGGAGCTCCCATGAATGAGCCGCAACACGCGCGCCAGGTAAGTGTGAAACGAAAAAAAAATTGCAGGCCTGGGTGGGCCGGCCCAGCGTTCCTGAGCTAGTATAAAAAGAGCTTCGCCTGATTTGTATCGCGAGCGATGCTCTGGCGGGGTGGCTAGCACGCGTCGCTGCGGAAAAGCAGGTTTGCGGGTCGAATCCTGGGCGGGATTTAATTTTCGTTTCTTTTATTTGTTCGTTCAAACCGACGCAAAATTTCAAACGAGTCCAAATCGATGGTGGAAATTACTAACGAAAAAAAAGGCTCTTATAGGAGCATTTTTTCCCGAAATAATTGGGCATCTATGGGATTAAGTATAAAGCAAGGGGGTTTTTTGTAAAAAAGATGCCACGTCAGCACCTGACAGACGGGCCCAACTGGTCAGTTTTCCCGTCAATACGTATAAACATCAGTTTTAGCCTTTTTTGCAACGTCTCGCCTCAAAGTTGGTACTGACATGTAAAAATTACCAATCTTAGTACCAATCTGCTTCCAATGCCCGAATTGTGGTACTTCTGTGTAATTTACTCGAGAGAGAGAGATGGGTGGGTGGGGATGGTATGGAGCGATGGAGTGGGGTGCGTGTTGGGTGTGTGGCCCCCTAACATAGTGACACGTGTCGTGTTTCTCTCTTCCATTAATTTCTAGTATTAATCTCCCAAAACTTCAGAACTGGGTGGGTGGTGGAGATCAGGTTGACCTTGGTAGTTGTTAATATGATTTTTTATATCTAAGTTTGTGTTTGTGTATTGGTATTCCTAGATTGTTATTTGCTTTGAGATTTGTACCCCTCCCTAGAAAAGGTTAACTTTTCTTGCATCGATGAATTTCACACTTTTAAGAGGGAGCGCCTTCCTTTCCATCTCGGCATGGATGTATGAGGCAATTTCCATCTTATCAAAGTGTGAAATATAGAGTAAAGTTGTGACATCTTCTTTCAATTCATGCATATCTATATAAGGAAATTTCTTCAAAGTTCAACTCCATTGTCTGTTACTTGGATATGACCACTCCAAGGTTCCATATTAGTCTATAGCAAAGAAACTGTCTAGTTGTTTATATTTATGCAAAATTTCTTTCCTCTTGAAAGCTTTGGAATATTTCAGGCAAAGTGTGAGCAATGCAGTCATGCATCTCAACTGTTTTCACGTTATTGTGGAAATCGTGATACTTTGTTGAACAATGTACTAAGAAAAATACTAGATACTATATGAAAACACAAAGATATCACATACATCACCACATTATTATGGATCCATTTTTCATATTAACCACAATACAAATTAGTACAACAATTTGGAACAAATAGCTCCACGCGGAGATTACAGTAAGTTCTTTCTATTACTATTGCAGGATGCTGCTAACGCAACACATAAATCACAGACCCTTCGACCAAACTGTGTATGATGCATTAATTGCAAACCTTGTTGTAATAAAGCCGTCACCAATAAGACAAACTATGAGCGATGGCGGAGACATCAAGAACGGTTCAGATTAGAGTTGCGTGTGCGATACATGGCATACAGTTGATCCATACAAACTGTTTGTGATTAGCCAGAAAAATAGGAACGATCAGCCAGATCAAGGTGTGTGCAATATAGGACATACAATTTACTTAGATGAACTGACTGTGATTAGGGAACACAACAGAAACAGTCAGCCAGATCAAAGTGTGTGTGCGATAGACAGCATACAGTTCACTCTGATGAACTATTTGTGATGAGCAAAAACAACAAAAAGGGTCCGCACAATGAAGGTGTGTGTGATAGAAGGCTTATAGTACACTCGGATGAACTGTTTGCGATGAGCCAAAACATCGGAAATGATTTGGCTTAGCAAGATGTGTGTGATACATGCAAACAGGTCAGTAATCAGAATTGTGTAGGAAGACCGACAATAATACAGACGATTCCTCCAAATAAGTTGTGTGTGCTGTGGTCAAATGGTTTATGGTAAATAATTGTCAGCGATTGAAGAAATCATCACTAACGGTTCCATAGTTTGATTTGTATGCGATGTGATTCGCTTAGTCTGCAGAACATCTATGCTTTGTCTATAGAACAACAACATATATATTTACAAGGACATGATTGCATAACCAAATTAAACATCCAATTACATAAGTGACTAGTACACACATGACATTTACACACACCAAAGTTAACAATTACATGCAAAATTAACTAGGATAACCAATCATCTAATCATCATCTACTTCATCTTGTGACGCTTGCCGCCATTGCTCTGCTGGTGGCTTGATCACTCATCGATTACAGGAAGGAGGCACTCCCTCATGTCAACGATCCTCCTGTGCATCTCGTAGCATGTGTACATCTTCTCGATTGCGAACTTGAGTTGAGATTCATCTAGTGTCTGCATCCAGGCCCCGTGCCAGGCTGCAGGATTTTTCTTGGCATGCTCCTTCATGTTTTCGTAGTAAGGGTCGATGATGGCTAAGGCGAGGTCAACATGCATGTGTGTCCTTCTCCTTCTTGCTGCCCTTGACCCTGTAGTGGCCATGGATGTCGACAAGCTTCTTGCAGGCCAAACCCGAAACCTTGAACGCTTTTACATTGTTGCTGGTGTCCACCATAGTGAACTTATAGTCGGGGCTGTTAAGAAACTTGGCGAAACACACGCAAGGCCTTGTGGCCATGCAATAGTGGTAGACGAGGACGTGATGGCGCATGCACAACTGGGCGATGGAAACCTTCTGATCTTTCCTGGGATGACTGCTGGTGTACCACTTTGTACTTGTCATCCTCACCAAGCAACTGCTCCACGATGTTGATGGAGTCCTCCGTTGTGCCCGAGTCGTTGGTGTACACCACCGATAGGTCCTTCTTCCTCATGTGGGTGTCCACATGATGCACGCCGAATTCCATTGGAGCGCTGCTGATATCCTCTGTGTATGTGTCGTCGTGGGTGTGTTTGTTGTGTTGTGTGGCGCTATCGAAAGGTTGAAGAGACTAAGGTTATAATGGTCGTAGGAATAAATGGGGAGGCCAGACAGCCTGGAATGTCGGCACATCCGGATGGCATTTTTTACAGCGCATAACTCCATCATGTCGCACGTAACTACATCGAGGCAACGTGCATGGCACAACCGCATGCCTATGGGGCCCACAACGTGATCGTGTGTTGGCCCAACCGCTGGTAGAGCGCTCGCAGAGGGACGCGAGCAGAGCGCGCCATGGCCGCCTCAATGGTGAGCAAAGGGACGCGAGCAGAGCGCGCTGTGACCGCCTCAACAGCGAGCAACCATATGCTTATAGTAGTTGAACACGCATGGAATAGCCGTCCACAAGCCGGCAGATGCATATACCGGCTCGTACCTACCAACACAGATGCCCAATGCAGAAATTAATGTCATTATACATGTGTCCCGCAATCAACGGCAATACTTCCTATAGCTTCCCATATCGGTTTCCCGCCACTAGCTTGTGGCTAGCTCTATATGACCTAGGTGGCAACGCACTGTAGTGACATTGTGCATAGATCTAGTCCACACCCATATACCATTAATTATTCCAAGCATGCCAGGCAACCAAAGCTTCGATGTCGGCCCCTTCATGGATTACATCTTCGACGAAGAGAACGATCCGGAGTAGGTTAGAGAGCAAGAGCTTCATTGGCTGGTGCAGGCTCCATGGCTGTGCCGTTTCTTGGGTGCACAATGGACATATTGCAGAGGAAGTGTGAAGAGCAGTTTACCATCGACCGTGCAAAAGATCCAGAGCTGCTAGGCGGCATGATTGATAGCCCACCCGAAGAGCCGCTGTCACATGTGCTCATCCAGAGCCTGATGCCCCGCCAGGAATGGGCAGAGGTCCTCTGCGATTCAATTATGAGATAGCCTATCTGTCGCCTCATCATTGTCGCCGACGGCTGTGTCAACCTCGATCCGAATGATGTGGTGGCCAGGCACGAGCGCCTCGTTGGCGGAGTTGACGTCCCTGATGAAGTAGAACAACGCCAACATAATATCTTGAGGATGCATGGCATGGATAGAATTTACGATAAGTGGAGATAGATGGAGATGGAGCGGTTCTGGGGGTGTACCATGCGCACGATTGCATGCTGTCAAGCTCTACTGGACGAGGCCCAACTGTCCCAAGAGTCTCCCAGCACCAGCAGCTCCGCAAGCGGAGACGGGTACCGTGGCCGCGGGTCCAGATACTTGGAACGAACGGTCGCAAGTGTGTATTTGTGTTTTAGAAAAAATACATGCAAGTCAGACCACCTAAAATAGTTTAGGTAGTACACACCAAAAACAACTAATCACAATCCTCCAACCAAAAAACCAGGTAAACACAAACACACACATCAATATATTTTTTAAACGGAGGCATCCGTTTGAAAGGGAGAAACAAAGAGACAGCGGCGACAGCCACGGTAATTAAGCAATGCCGCCGTTGACCCGAAGGACCTGGCCGTTCACCCACTCGGCCGCGTCAGTGCAGAGGAACCCGACCGCGGGCGCGATGTCGCCGACCTCCCCAAGCCGCCCAATCGGGTGCCCAACCCTGAACCTCTCCACCGCCTCCTCGCTCTTCCCCTCGAAGAAGAGCTCCGTCGCCACGGGCCCCGGCGCCACGCAGTTCACCATCGTAGCGGATAGGCCCGCCGTTGATGTCCTCTTTCTCTCACTTCATGCTCATTGTGCTGGACTGTCGTAGTTCCGGCGATTGATTTCACACAGCTTATCAGAAGCACTGTTGTTGCCGATGTCGTTGCCACCGGCCTCGTTGCTGTTCCGGAATGATCCAGTCTAGAGGCCAGTTTTGATGTGCTGTAGGAGGTGGAATTCATCACTGGGCCCATCTTCATCAAGCTTGCTGCTACCATGTCATGTGTGAGTACTTCTTTTAGTACTTTGGGTCCATCTTCATCAAGCTGGCTGCCACAACTCTCCTGCCTAGCGTGTCGGGATACTCTTTTTTCTCTAAACTTGCGTGTGAGGCTCCTTAATGGGCTGCGGAGTAACTGCAGCAGGTGTCATAGGTTGTTGGGTGCGCCATCTGTTTTGGGTGGTCTGTTTATCGGGCGGTGTAGTTTTTCGTGGTTTCGTTGTCTGGGCTCCGCGGCTATTGGTCCGTTTCTGAGACGTAAGTACCCATACATATGTGCATACACTCATCTTTATAAACTGCGCATACACTCATCTTTATAAACGCACACATGCATACCCTACCTATATAAGCATTTTTAAGAGACTGAGCCGGCATATCATTTTGAGATTTACAAAGTCACTGTAGGCACCTCGTTGTCGACGGAAACGTCTCTTTTCACCGAAAGCGCAGCGCCGGAAATCCTAAAATAAATCTAGGAATAATGCGAGCGACAGGACTTGAACCGGTGGGATGGGGATACCACTGTCTCTCTAACTATCCAATCACATATTGGTTCGCGTTTTTGCTCTGTTTCTGGGATGAAGTTTTTTTTCTCCAATGCCTTGGACCGGCTTTATCTATGCATGTGTTCACATACATGAAACAAAATTGCCATAGCACTGCCAAATAAACGTCAATAGTTCTTACAATACATATATCGGCGAACGGGCCAGCTCATTATTTTTCTTAGAATTGATCATGAACATAGGCATCACGTCCGTGTCAAGTAGACCAAAACGATTCTGCATCTACTATTATTACTTCACACATCGACCACTATCCAGCATGCATCTAGAGTATTAAGTTCATAAAGAACGGAGTAATACATTAAGTAAGATGTCATGATGTAGAGAAATTAACTCAAGCAGTATGATGAAAACCCCATCTTTTTATCCTCAATGGCAACAATACAATACATGCGTTTCTGCCCCTACTGTCACTGGGAAAGGACACCACAATATTGAACCCAAAGCTAAAAACTTCTCGCATTGCAAGAAAAATCAATCTAGTTGGCCAAACTAAACCGATAATTCGAAGAGACTTGCAAAGATATCAAATCATGCATATAAGGATTCAGAAAAGAACCAAATAATATTCATAGATAATCTGATCATAAATCCACAATTCATTGGATCTCGGCAAACACACCGCAAAACAATATTACATCGAATAATAGATCTCCAAGAACATCGAGGAGAACATGGTATTGAGAATCAAAGAGAGAGGAGAAGCCTTCTAGCTACTAGCTATGGACCCGTAGGTCTGTGGTAAACTAATCACGCTTCATCAAAAGAGTAATGGTGTTGATGTAGAAGTCCTCCGTGATCGAATCCCCCTCCGACAGGACGCCGGAAAAGGTCCCTAGATAGGATCTCACAGGTACATAAGGTTGCGGCGGTGGAAAAGTGATTTCGTGGCTCCCCCGGATGTTTTCAGGGTATAAGAATATATATAGGTGAAGAAACTAGGTCAGGAGACCCGTGAGGAGCCCACGAGGCAGAGGGCGCGCCCTCCACCCTCGTGGCCGCCTCGTTGCGTCTCCGACTTCATCTCCAAGTCTCGTGGTTTGCTTCTGGTCCAAGAAAGATCATCGCGAAAGTTTCATTCCGTTTGGACTCTGTTTGGTATTCTTTTTCTGTGAAACTCTAAAATAGGTAAAAAAACAGAAACTGGCACTGGGCTCTCGGTTAATATGTTAGTCCCCAAAATAATATAAAATGGCATATTAATGCATATAAAACATCCAAAACAGATAATATAATAGCATGAAACAGTTAAAAATTATAGATACGTTGGAGACGTATCAGCGGCCAAAATCTGTTCCACCGCAGATTGTAAATCTTCTCAATCGTGTTTGGAAAGACAAACGCATGGAGCCAAGAGTTCAAACTTTCGCATGAAGACTTCTTCGCCGAGCACTTCCAACGGGTAAGCAAGCAAGTAAGTTCTCCAGACATATTAGTGAAAATTGTACTAGATGTGGTAACCAGAAGGATGAAGTGCACATGCTTTTTCTATGCCCTTTCTCAAAGGCTACTTGGTTTTCCTCTCCCTAGTATATCAGAACAGAAGTTTTGGATGAACATGATCATTCCATTCCACAAATGCTTAAGGTTTTACTAGATTCTGCTCATCCCCATATCAATGTAACTAGTGTATACACTTTTTTAGCGTGTCTTTGGAATGCATGAAATGATGCCCTGTTTGGTAAAAAGTTCTGTAAATCATCACAGGTATACCTGGTGGCAAATGCGATCTTACAAGGTCCAATACTAGAAGATGAGATGGTAGAAATTGTTGTTGTACAACACTCATCAACCACACAAGACCCATCTTCAGTTGCAGGACAAGGAATTTTCTGTGATGCGGCATGGACAAATGAGGACAATATGCAACCATCGCCAGCAGGTATCAGTGTCATCATCCAACTCGGACAAAATGGTCATTGTCAGGAGCTGCAGGTTTCAGCGATGTCTCCTCCGGTGTCATCCGCTCTCCAAGATGAAGCGTACGGGCTTCAGTTGGCTATAATGTTAGCAAAAATTCCACACATTCTAGAACTCTCTCGCTGAACTCCACCCGGAGAGCTAGTCGCAAACTCGCAATCACAAGCTCATGGACATGCGGTGATCACATCCCCTGCTGCGCCGGCGGCGACGCTGCCACTGGCCAGCCGCATGGCCATCGTCTTGGGCGCATCACGCGGCATCGGGCGTGGCATCGCGACCCACCTGTCCTCCCTCGGTGCAAGCCTGGTCCTCGGGTACGCCTCCAGCTCTCAGCAGGCGGACGCGCTGGCTGCGGAGCTCCCGCATGTCGTGGCGGTCAAGGCCGACATCTCCGACGAGGCGGGCGTCCTTCGGCGGCCCGACGCACATCCTAGTGGTCTGAATAAAATTATTAAACTTTATTGCTTTGGCGTCTCTCATGCTCATGTCAATGAAAGGCTCATGATGAAAAGCAGATGATGAGATGTATCAGGTATGTGCGTCCATAAGATTTTCACTTATAAACCACTAATCTTCTTGATGGAGATATTTACTTACCCCTAGAGTCTAAGGTAAAGATCCCTAGAGTTGTCGTTTTGAGTTACAATAGGCCCAAAATTTGTGTCTTGATGCAATTTCCTACTCTAGAAATCACATAATTCTCGTTAGTTAAAATTATTTTGTGCTTACGTGATATTTTATTTAGCATAATATCTGTGAAGACAGTAACATATATGATATGTACATGTGAGAAACCATTTTCTTAGTACGGAATAGTAATTTTTCACACATGCATTAAAGACGATGCCACCCCGCTAGAGTTGGTCAACAACATGGATGAGAGCATGGAGGGAGCAGACAAGCAGACAGATGCGTCCCGTACTCCCAACTCATTCATCATGGTATCTCTTGGGCCCATGGTGAAAGGGTAATCACATAGATAATCCACACCCCGCGTCACTCATGACGAAATGCTTTCCGGTAGCAAAACCATATTTATATGAACTCAACCCAGACAGCCAGTCGCAAACTCGCAATTACAAACAAGCTCATGGACACCTCGGTGATCACATCCCCTCCGGCGCCGGCAGCAACGCTCCCGTTGGCCGGCCGCGTGGCCATCGTCACCGGCGCGTCGCAAGACTCTACGCAGCCACCTAGTTCATATAATATTTGTGATGACTATAGATATGTGTAAATTACTACTAGCATGTAGAATAAATATGCTTCGGGACAAGACTCCAACACAGCCACCTGCCCATGGTGAAAGGGTAATCAACATAGATAATATACACCCTGCGTCACTCACGACGAAATGCCCCCCGGTAGCAAAACCATATTTATATGAACTCAACCTAGACAGCCAGTCGCAAACTCGCAGGTCTAGGATTCCTCTGGCTTCCGCCGGCGCCAGTCCGCACTCGTCTCTGGTTACATTAGTGCCATGGCGACGCGATGGATCTCGGGTCTTGCCGGCGGGAGGACTCTGTTTTTAGATGTTCCAACGAGTTTTGTTAGGATTTGTGTCATGTTTAGGAAGACGCGACGATGACTGCTCTCTGAAGGTGGAATAAAGTTCTCCCCAGCTAGGCCCCGTTCCGGTGGTGTGTCTAGTATTGTCGGTGTGCGTGTGGAGGTGTGTCTCTGGCAGATCTGTTCTTGATCGATTTACTCGGATCTGTCCTTAGTGGATTTGCTTGGATCTGGTCATACTTTGTCTACGTTCGTGTGTTTTCAGGTTGGATCCTTCTGGTCTTATGGGGGCCTTTGCACGACAACTTCCCGACTGTCTACTACAACAAGTTTTGTCTGGCTCCGGCAAGGGAGGGGCGATGACGGCAGTGCGCCTTCGGCTCGCTTCAGTGCTTGTAGTCGTCACTAGGTGGTCTGCGGATCTGAATGTAATTTTATTATTTCTGGTGTTCGTTGTATTGACACGATTGAAGATGAATAGGCCGAAAGTTTTTTTCGAAAAAAACATGTCGAATAAATATGTGAGAAACCATTTTTTTCTTAGTATTTTTTCACACATTAAACAAATGACCATGACCCTAATTACTTTTTCCACACATTAAAGACGATGCCGCCATGATAGTTACTACATGAAGTTGGCCGACATCATGGATGGATGAGAGGATCGAGAGGGAGCAGACAAGTCACGTC
This sequence comes from Triticum aestivum, assembly GCF_018294505.1. Lineage (NCBI taxonomy): Eukaryota > Viridiplantae > Streptophyta > Magnoliopsida > Poales > Poaceae > Triticum > Triticum aestivum. The sequence continues at coordinate 30,523,871 of NC_057801.1, read as the reverse complement.
CCGTACTCTCGATCTACTCATTCATCACGGTAGTATCTCTTGGTATTGGGCGTGCCCATGGTCAAAGGGGGAAAATTGATAATCCACGCCCTGCGTCACCCATGACGAGTGTGCTCTCCGCTCGCAAAACCATATTTATATGAACTCAACCTCGGCGATCACAAACTCGCAAAGCCCGTAGCAAACTCGCAATCTCTCAAACAAGCTCATGGCCACCTCGGCGATCACATCCCCAGCGGCGCCGGAAGCGACGCTGCCCCTGGCCGGCCGCGTGGCCATCGTCACCGGCGCGTCCCGCGGGATCGGGCGCGGCATCGCGACCCACCTGTCGTCCCTCGGCGCCAGCCTGGTCCTCGGGTACGCCTCCAGCTCTCAGCAGGCGGACGCGCTGGCCGCTGAGCTCCCGCGCGCCGTGGCGGTGAAGGCCGACGTCTCGGACGAGGCGGGCGTCCGGTCCCTCTTTGACGCCGCGGAGACCGCCTTCGGCGGCCCGGCGCACATCCTCGTGGCCTGCGCTGGCCAGGGCATCGGGACCTACCCGTCCCTCGCCAACACCGCCACCTCGGACTTCGACAACGTGTTCGCCGTGAACACCCGAGGTGCGTTTCTGTGCCTGCGCGAGGCGGCGAACCGGCTGCACCGCGGGGGCGGGGGCCGGATCGTGGCCGTGTCCTCGACGCTGGCGGCGACGCTGCTCCCCGGCTACGCGGCGTACGTGGCGTCTAAGGCGGCCGTGGAGGCGATGGTGCGGGTGGCCGCGAAGGAGCTCGGGTCGGCACGGGTGACGGTGAACTGCATCGCGCCGGGGCCGGTGGCGACGGAGCTCTTCTTCGACGGGAAGAGCGAGGAGGCGGTGGAGAGGTTCAGGGCTGGGCACCCGATGGGGCGGCTTGGGGAGGTCGGCGACATCGCGCCTGCGGTGGGGTTCCTCTGCACCGACGCGGCCGAGTGGGTGAACGGCCAGGTCATTCGGCTCAACGGCGGCATTGCTTAATTCATTGGCGTGGCTGTCGCTCTGTTTCTCCCTTTCAAACGGATATCTCCGTTTTCTTAAAAAATTGCTGTGCCTGTTTTTTTGTTGGAGGATTGTGATTAGCTGCTTTTGGTGCTTGAATAAAGAAGAAAACACAATGATATGGTGTACTCCGTAAACTATTGTAGGTGCTCAGAGTTGCATGTATCTTTTTTATGAAAGAAGTTGCACGTATATATGTGAGTGTTGTATCATTAACAATTATTTGTAAATTGGCTTAAAGAACGATGAATTCACATCAGGCGATGCTGGACGAAGCCCGGAGACATGTCGAGCGTTAGTGAGGCACTTCGACGAGAGCGAGGCCGAGCAGCGAGCTAGACTCAGAGAAGATGCCGCTGTCTACGGCATCAGACGGAGGCGAGTCCAATGATTGACAAACGCGGGTCATTTTTGACTCACGGTCACATTTGACAGTGCCCAAGCCGGCGACGAGGACTCGGTCAGGACACCGCTGAACGTCTATTAGAGAAGTAGATACTACACCTACGAAAACAACCTACGAAGAGTTACGTAACCTGCCTAACAAATCTATCGCCCCCCCTGATTTTCACCCGTGTGGGCCCCTGCCACATCCATCCATCCAATCGCAGTCCTACACATTGCCTATTACGTAAAATCTGTACGTAACTTTACCTAGGTGTAGCATTGCTCGAGAGGTGGTGTCAGCAAAAATGCTAGACCTACCAACAGCTGTTACGTAACCTACGTAATTTGCTGAAGCGCTAATCAAACTGCCCCCCCCCCCCCTTTCAGGGTGGGCCCGTGCCGCCAACTAACGCCCAATCAGTAATTGCCGACTCAGCAATTACGTAGGATACGTAAATCTCCCTACGTATGTGTAGCATTGCTGGTGGTGTCAGTTTGATCTAAGGAAGAATATGATGATCTAGTCGTCTGTTTCTGGTCCAACGGCTCACCAGAAATTGGGCGACTCAAATTGTTTCTTAGATTACTCGTAAATAGTCGGTGTTTTCTTTTATATTTCTCCTGGTGGGGCGAATCAAGATTAAAAATGCTACTGTAGGGTGAACTCCACATTTTTGGCTCCCGGGTTAATTTTTTTTTTTTGAAAATTCCATTTCAAAGTTTCAAAAAATAAAAGAACATTCTTACATTGTCTCTACATGTCTGTAAAGTTTTGCTAAATAATATGGTGATTTGAAGATAAAAAACAAATTCCTAGCCCATCAACAAAAAGTCTGTTGTGATATCCATATTTATCCGTTTATATTTGTGTATGCACATTGTTTTCATTTTTGCGAGAAATTCAAGATTTTTTTTTGCGACGTGGTAAACTGGTAATACACTTCTAAGAAAAAATAATGAGCTGGACAATCTGCTGAAAGGTATTGTCAAAAGTATGGACGTTTTTTTTTACGTGAAAGCCTTCATGGCTAGCTATATTATAATCACATAGCAGTTACATCGTCTACTAAGAATTTAGGAATAAAAACAAAGGGTGCCTCCCTCCAAACAGGCGGAGTATTTACACTACCCAACGAGCTACCTCATGAGCAACAGCAGTTGACTCTCTATTAAAATGCTCAATAGACACCTTCCCGAATTCTCCTAATAAGCTTCTGCAGTCTTCTATCACAGGACCCGCCACCATAAATTGTCCTTTATTTAACTGAAGAGCATCCATCAGCACAATATTATCCATACTTACCAGGACATTGTTGCACCCCGGGCTTTGCAGAAATTTTAGACCTTCAAGTAACGATGCCGCTACCGCGGAAACCATGTCTGCAACATGCATTAGTTTGCGGTACATGCCCCAGTGAAATTACCTTGGTAATCTCTCACCACAACAACGCATGCACCTGTGTGATCTTCATCAGAAAACGAAGCATGGACGTTAACCTGGCACGCAAGTACTACTAGCGACTTATTCATCTTGGGTGTCGCTCTCATGTAATTTAGGGTCAGAGCTTGGATCGCCATTGCTGCCCGGTCAAGAGACTATACTGCTTCGCCGCAGACATATTGCCTACGCTGCCACCAGATATACCAACGGGTAGTAGCTAGCAGCTCTGGGTTCTCAACTGGACTCAAATACAAGCGCCCAAAGGCCTTGTCTCATAAGAAGAATTCTATCACACTTGCTCCTGATCGATCAACCATTGTAGCATCTATTATTTCATGTACACAGGATCTCCCAGACCGCCCTGGCGCGATTGCATTTGAATAAGGCATGGGCCACGTCCTCCGCTCCTCCTTTACAAATTGGACATTGTGCATATTCCTTACAAACATAACGATTCACCAGAACACAAAAGCAAGGAATTGCGTTATGTAGGCATCTCCACAGGAATTATTTATCTTTCCTGTCATCTTGAGGTTCGATAGTTTTTTTCCCCGGCTTGAGGCGGTTCCGCGACTGGCTGGGGCCTCGCCGACCACGGTGGAGAAGGCCTCCCGACGCGCCGCCATCCGCAACCTTGACACAGGTCTGTCCGACTCCCAGGCACCATGTCCTGACTCTGATAATATTTGTGATTCCTCCTTCTCCGCTCTTGCTGGTGTTCTTCTTGGCCATCTGGCCAAGGTCGCGGCCGACTCGGGTATAGTATTCCGTGGCAAGAAAGGCCCGGTCTTAGAGCAGCTTGCGTCCCTCCAGGCCAAGGAGATCCTGGAGGGCCACCTCACAGCCACTCGGGCTCGCGAGGCGGCAGCAGCTGCGGAGGCCCCCACCCCCACGCCCCGCCGAGCTGGGGGTCGGGCCCTAGTGAGGCCGACCCGGGTGAGATCCGTGGTCGGACGCGCTCTCGTACTGCCCAGCTACACCGTGCCCTTAGTGCTTCTACCAGAGTTGGGTCCCGGGAGGACCCATTAGGCGAGTGATCATGCGCGCTCTTTTCTGGAACCTGCAAGGCTTCGGTCATGATGGTCGCCGCAGGCAGCTTATTGAGTACATGCGCGATGAGTCCATTAATGTGGTAGCGATCCAAGAAACAATGCGCACCGAATTCTCTCTCGTGGAACTTGAGCGCCTTAGCAGACACATATTCGCTTGGCACTGGTTGCCATCTAGTGGAGTGATAGGTCACTCCGGTGGCATCCTTTTAGGTGTGAAGGATGCCGCCTTTGAGGTGGGTTCCATGGATCGTGGAACCCACTTTGTTAGCATGGAGGTCTGGGACCGCGATGTGGATTTCAAGTGGGAGATTATCGTGGTGTATGGCCCTGCTGATCATAGTTGCTCAGCCGCTTTCCTGGCTAAACTTCATACCAAGATCTCCTTAGCGACCCTTCCGATGGTGGTAGGAGGGGACTTCAATCTCCTTTGCTCCACCGAGAAAAAAGCAATTCGCGGGTTGATCTTGCGGAGATTCGTCGTTTTAACGACTGGGTTGCGGACCTAGGTCTCCTTGAGCTAGACAGGGTCGGAGCGAGATTTATTTGGACTAATAGACAGGTTTCTCCGACCCTTAGTGTGTTGGATCGTGTGTTCGTCTACCCTGACTGGGAGCTTCGGTTCCCTTTGGCCTCCCTTCAGGCTATTACTTGCATTGGGTCCGACCACGTCCCCCTCCTCTTATCATCTAGGGATGAGAGACCGCGTCCCCCTCCGCGGTTCCGGTTTGAAGCTTTCTGGCTCCGGCAAACAGGCTTTGTGGCTGCCGTCCAGGCACACTGGGTCTCGGCACTAGCCGAGCCCCATAGGAAGATGTCGATCCTGGACGAATGGCACCACCTGTCCAAGCGTTCCCGGCAGTTCATGAAGGGCTGGGGGGCCAATATCGGGAGGGATCTTCGGATCCAGAAGGCCTCCCTCCTTGAGGAGATCCGGGCCCTTGACCTTTGTGCAGATATTGCTGGGATCTCCGTGGAGGAATGGGCCCATAGATATAGTTTGGAGGACTCCCTCATAGAGATCTACTCCAAGGAGGAAGAATATTGGCGCCAACGGGGTTCTATGAACTGGGTGTTGTTTGGGGATGCCAACACTGCCTACTTCCAGGCCATCACCAATGGCTGTAGGCGTCGCTGTTCCATTCCCCTCTTATGGGAAGGTGGTCAGCTGTTTCAGGAACCTTAGGCTATTCACCTGCTGGTCGACGACTTTTACAAGTCATTATTTCAGGGACGCCCACGGAGTGGTGTCGCCCTTGCTGACCACATTTAGACACCCGACCAACAGGTTTCCAATGCGGAAAATGCGGCCTTGCTCGCCCCTTTTGATGCCGCTGAAGTGGAGGCTTTTGTCAAAGCCATGAAGACGGCCTCGGCCCCGGGCCCCGATGGACTGCCAGTCCATTTTTTCAGGCTTTCTGGGCGATGGTCAAGGAGATCATCCTTGACCTTTTCCGTGAGTTCTCTAGGGGAACTTTGGACTTGTCCCGGCTTAACTATGGGATCATATCTCTGATTCCCAAGGTGCCAGGTGCGGCAGACATTAAGCAGTTTCGTCCTATCACAGTCCTCAATGTGATATTTCGGATCCTGGCGAAAGGATACGCCTCTAGGGTGGCCCTAATCGCCCCCAGATCCATCACCCGAACCAATCGGCCTTCACGAAAGGCAGGTTTATTCTGGATGGGATCCTCGTTCTTCATGAGGTTATCCATGACGTGAAGAGCAAGCACATTCATGTTGTGTTCTTCAAGATCGACTTCCATAAAGCTTATGACACCGTCCATTATTCCTTCCTTCGGGAGGTATTGCTCAAGCGTGGATTTGATCCCCACTGGGTTGCCCGAGTGATGCAGTTAGTGACGAGTGGTTGAACGGCGGTGAACATAAATGGGGAGGTCGGGCCATACGTCACGACTGGTCAGGGGGTGCGACAGGGAGACCTGATATCCCCATTTCTCTTCAACCTTGTGGTTGATGCCCTCGCTTCGATCCTCGTTTTGTCCAAGCGCGCCGGCCACATTAGGGGGATTTGCCCCCAGCTTGTGGCCAATGGAGGTCTGACCCACCTCCAATATGCTGACGACACCATTATTATGGTGGAAGGCTCAGATGAGGATATTCAGAACCTTAAGTTCCTCCTCCTCTGCTTTCAGGAAATGTCGGGCCTCAAAATTAACTTCGCCAAGAGCGAGGTGATGGTCCTGAGATATTCTCAGACGGATGCTCAGCGAATCGCTAATCGCCTGAACTGTCGCTTGGGGTCCTTCCCTGCAACTTACCTTGGCATGCCACTTAGTGACACGCGCCTATTGGAGAAGGAATTCTGTCCAATAATCGCCAAGCTCCAACCTAGGATGGAGCCGTGGCAGGGGAGATGGCTTTCTAAAGCCGCAAGAGTGATTCTGATGAACTCCTCCCTTATTAGCCTACTTATGTATATCATGGGATTCTATAGTTTACATGAGTCACTTCATCAGGAGGTCACTAAACTCCTCTCCAGATTCTTCTGGGCAGGAGAGAACAATAAACAGAAGTACCACATGGTCAAATGGGCTGAGATCTGTAAGCCTAAGGACCAAGGAAGCCTTGGGGTGATTTCCTCCAAGCGTATGAATATTGCCCTTCTGTCCAAATGGCTTTGGCGGATCCAGACCGATGAGGGTGGCCTATGGCTTGAGATTATCTGTGTGAAGTATCTTCGCGGGCAACCGCTGGCCTTTGCAACTAGATCTAGAGGGTCCCAGTTCTAGCAATCGGTGATCCGCCTGATGCCGGTCTTGCGCATTGGGACCTCCATTAAAGTTGGCTCCGGATCAACCACCTTATTCTGGCTGGATAGATGGTCCGGGCCGCGCCCCTTCGCAGAACGCTTCTTTGCATTATTCTCGATATGTGTCCGTGCACAACTTTCTGTGGCCGTGGCCTTGGCAGACTTGGGCGCTATTGCCTTCTGTCGTACCTTCGGGGCGGTGGAGCTCGAGCAATGGGATGAATTTCTCGAGTGTATTGCCCTCCACTCCCCCTCCCTGGAACCCGACTCATTGTCTTGGCATCTTGAGCCAAGCGATAGATTCTCGACTAGATCCCTATACCAGGCGATTCACTAGTAGAAAAACACCTAATAGTCCCGGTTCGTAAGGGCCTTTAGTCTCGGTTCATGAACCGGGACTAATGGGTCGTTACTAATACCTCCACCCATTAGTCCCGGTTCAAACACGAACCGGGACCAATGTGCCTACACGTGGCCTGTGCGCCGAGCCCAGTTAGGGGGGCCTTTGGTCCCGATTGGTGGCACCAACCGGGACCAAAAGGCATCCACGCGTCAGCATTCCAGTGGCTGGGGGTTTTGTTTTTTCTTGAAAGGGGGGGGGTTTGGGGGTTTTGGGGGGTTAATTTAGGTGTTTCATATATTGTGTTAGCTAGCTAATTAATAGAGAGAAGTGTCCTCTCTTATGTCCGTGCTTGGTCGACGCTACGTACTATATACATAAGTGATCGAGAGAACCATTGAGTACAGAAGTTCGTCATGCATACCGAGAGAAGTGATCGATCGACCTCTCCTTCTCGGAGAGATTGGTCGAACAACAAGTTTTCGTATCATGTATCCGACGCTACTGGCTACATACATGTACAATATGTAAGATCTCTTAATTACAATCCCCTAGCAATTGAAATCAAATTCCACATGGTATTCTCCGGCTTTATTGATGACGTGGTCAAGAAAGAATCCCGCCAATTCCTCTTGAATTGCTTTCATGCGATCTGGTTCTAGGAGTTCATTCCGCATCTGCCACGTCTAATTTGAAGAAGGGGGTTAATTAATACATATATATGAATGAAACTCAATAGAAATGATGGTGTAATAAAATGAAATTATGAATATTATTGCTTACGCATTTCATATTGTCTTTGAGAGTAGCCCCGCTTGTTTTTCAAAGTCACGTTGTGGATGAACTCGCACACGTAGTATCCACAGAAATCATTCCCTTGTTCCTGCCACAAGCACTTTACGAGAAATAGAGGTCAATCAAACTGATAATGAAGCATTATAAATCACATTGATGAAAGTATAGCTATAGAATCAATGGGAGATGCGCGCAACTAGCTAGCCAGTAGTACTTACTTTCGGGTATGTATGTCGCAGCTCCTTCGGCAGTCCCGGAGCTTCTGCGGTGAACTGTTTCCAAACCCTGCAAGACAAAGAAAATAATTATTATTACTTGAGATATCAGGAAATGAACAAAAAGTTGCCGATATGGTGCGATAATGATCGATTGAACTTACTTGTTGAGCAATTCAGTCATGTCTGCATAGGTTTTGGGATCTTTCCGTCTCGAGTCTAAGACGGTTACTAGTCCCCACTCAAGCTTAATCACCAAAAGAACATAGTGGTACCTGCGCACGCATGCATAACTCATCAATTACACTACTATAACCTCGCTCGAGTAATAAGGGAAACCGAATATGCACACGACAGTAACACTCACTTGCCGTTGTAAGGAAATAGTATGGTATCTTTGTTTTGATTTTTGATCAACGATCGTAGCAAGTTGTCCTCGGCCTCTTCGACGTCCTTTTCAACCAGAAATTCATCTATGATATTTGTGTTAATGAACCCAATATCATAAATTTCTTGTTTTTTGCACTCGACGATCTTCAATCTGCATAAGGATAATTAATTATAAATACATGAAATGAAAGACCCGAGCTATATATAGAGACTTAATGACAAAAATAATACTTACAGACAGTAGAAAAAGACCATTAGTTTATCGAGGGCCTTTTGATTGAAGAACGCGAAGAACTCATCAAATGGAACAGTCAACAGATCAGTTGCAACGAGGTCGTGCTCCTCTTTAATATTCAGATACAAAGCATTCGTCCCCCAGACTCTCTGCAGGTTTCCATGTACCAATATGGAATCTTCGCATAATTGTTGTCAGAGATTTTTCATCTTTGACGAGAGGCTTCCCGTACTCGTATCTGTGTTCGTCCACCTCCAAGAAATCAGGAAGTTGATCAGCAGGCAGGTAATCTGCAAGATTGCCATAACCGGCCACCGTCCCCAGAGCATTAGACACATTGAGCGGGGGGCACGATTGATGTGCTTGTTCGCCGAGCTGGGCAATTTTTTTCCCCTTTGCTCGTTCTTTTAACCTTTTATTACTGACAGTAGTTCCCGACTGCTGGGCTTGGAGATATGTCTGTTCAGTAATGCGCTGATAGTTGGTTCTCGGCGGAGACTTTGGTGGTTTCCTCAGGGCATCGATAGTGCGCTTTGCTTTCACCGGATCTACCTTATCCTCCGGAGGTGGATGTCTCTTTCCTTTCACCCCTTCAAAGAACTCCTTCACATGGGTCCGCACAATTGTATCGTTTTCCTCCTCGGTCCTCTCGTACGGTAACTTCTCTAGAGGCTTGAGAGGTGGACCATATCTGTATTGCCTCCCGCCTCTGGTTGTGCTGCTAGACGCCGGAGCAGACGGAGCGGCAGTGGCATCTGTCTTCTTTCGTGCTTGCTTACGAGGCGGAGGAGAAGGAGTACGACACGCCGGAGCAGCCAGGACGGCGGGTGGTCTCTTCCGCCCTTGCTGGCGAGGCGGAGAAGGAGGAGGCTGCTGGCTGCTCGGGAGCGCCGGCGCAGGCGGAGAAGGAGGCGGAGTGCCGCCACGCGCCGGAGAAGGAGGCGGAGTGCCGCCATGTGTGCCCTCATCATCACTCGCCGGAGGAAGAGGCGGTGGAGGAGGCGGAGTGCCCTGACTCGCCGGAGGAGGAGGAGGCGGAGGCGTCCAGTTCGGTAGGTTGATGAGCTCCTTCCGCCATAGGCATGGAGTCTTTGTAGCAGAACCCAGCCTAGTCTCCCCTTCACCGGTAGGGTGGTCAAGCGGGAGGTCCTCAAATCCCTCCGTTATTTTATCCACCATCACCTTAGAATATCCTTCTGGAATCGGCCGGCAGTGATAAGTTGCTCCGGATCCAGTAGGATAAACAGAGCCAACATCCGCCTTGACCTTCAAATTCATCCATCGCGCCATAATGTGGCAATGTTGAGACTCCGTGATAGCATCCACGGGATAGCTGGCAGGAGCCGTCAAGACATGCTCCGGCTGAAGTAGCTCGGTGGAAGACACGCTGCTTCTCCGCTGAGATGGCGGGGTAGCTTCGGGGGAAGCTTCGGCAGGTCGTTTGCTGCGATCTGCTGCTTCTCGTTCCTCTTCTCGTTCCTCTAGCCCCATTACCCTTTCGTGCAGCGCCTGCAGTTGGCCCTGCTCCAGTTTCTTCCTCCTCTCGTGTGTTTTGTAACCCCCTGCGTCCGAAAAATCAACCTTCCACGGAATGGAGCCTAGCGTGCCTCGTGTCCATCCAGGGTGCTCAGGATTCCTGAGGGCCATTGTGAGCTCGTCCTTCTCCCTGTCTGGTACGAACGTCCCTTTCTGTGCTACATTGATATAGTGTCGAAGGTTCTTGACTGGTATTTCCAGTTGCTCGTCCGTCCAACGGCACATCCCTGATACAGGGTCCAAGGTTCCGCCAGCCCCGAAGAACCAAGTCCGGCAACGGTCTGGCCATCTCATTTTCTCTGGTTCGATCCCTTCTTCAAGCAGATCATTCTCCTCCTTGGACCACTTAGGCCGGGCTTTGAGGTAGCCACCTGACCCCGTGCGATGGTGAAGCTTCTTCTTCGCAGCATTTTGCTTGTTCGTCGATGACATCTTCTTACTCTTTTCCGATGTCTTGTGGGCCACAAATGCGGGACAGTGATCTTTGATCTTCTCATATTTGCCGATGAATTCTGGTGTCTTTTTTTTCGACAAAATGGTTCAACTCTTTCCTCCACCTCCTGAATAGGGTTGCCATCTTCTTAAGAGCACAAGACTTGATTAATTGCTCTTTAACTGGATTCTCCGGATCCTCCTCTGGCGGTAGGGTGAAATTTTCCTTCAGCTGAGTCCAAAGATCTTCTTTCTGCATATCATTGACATAAGACACCTCAGGGTCGTCCTTAGGCTTATACCATTGCTGGATGCTGATCGGGATCTTGTCCCTAACAAGAACCCCGCACTAAGCAGAAAATGCGTTCTTTGTTCGGATGGGTTCAATCGGTTCGCCGTCGAGCGCGATTTCTATGATCTCAAACCTTTCATCCGAGCTCAACTTTTTCTTCGGGCCTCGTCTCCTTACCGAATTGTGCTCGATCCGGAGGGCTAGAAATTAAAAGGACGAAAGACGAGAGTAATTAATATGTGTACATATACCAAAACAATGAATGCATCAATTAACTAGTCAGCACGGGCTTAACTAATATATATATACCTGGCCGAACTCGGTTCGGTCACCGGAGCAGTCAGCACGGTCTCCTTCTTGTACCTCCATTGGGCCATCACCGGAGCCATCATGAACATAGCCCTCTTCTTGTACGGGCATTAATGGGCCGGAGCCATCATGAACATAGCGCTCTTCTTCACCCAGTTTTGGTCGAGCGAGAGGGCCGAGGGGGGTGCTGCCATTGTATAGGTTATCACGGTCGAGAGGGGGTATATATATCGACCGCCCCTCATTTCGAAGTTATCTCGAGGGGGCGGCGAGGGCGAAGGCGAGCAGCCTGACAGCGACAGACCCGATAAAACATAAGAAAATGAAGAAGAAATAAAAAGAGGAGAAGAAGAAAGGAATAGAGGAGAAGATCGAAGAAAAAAAAGAAGAAGAAAAAAAGAGGAGAAGAAGAAAGGAATAGAGGAGAAGAAGAAAATTTATTTTCTTCTTCTCCTCTATTCCTTTCTTCTTCTCCTCTTCCTTTTCTTCTTTTTTGTTCTTCTTATTTATTTCTCCTCTATTCCTTTCTTTCTTCTTCTCCTCTTCTTTTTCTTCTTCTCCCTCGAGAAAGAAAAATAATTAAGGAAAAGGAAGAAAAGAGGAAGAAGGAAGAAGGAAGAAGAAGAAGAAAGGAATAGAGGACAAGAAGAAAAAATAGAATTTTTTTTCTATTTTTTCTTCTTCTCCTCTATTCCTTTCTTCTCCTCCTCTTCTTTTTCTTCTTTTTTCTTCTTATTACTTATTTCTCCTCTTCTTTTCCTCTCCTCTTCTTCTCCTTTCTTCCTCTTCTTATTTTCCTTTTTCCTCTCATTCTTTTTCTTCTTCTTCTTCCTTCTTCCTTCTTCCTCTTTTCTTCCTTTTCCTTATTTTACTTTTTCCCCTACACTAACCTAATTAAAATGCACTAACCTAAAATCGATATCTACTAACAACCTAAATAAAAAAATAATACATATATGAAAAAACATATATAAACAAAAAATGCTATGAACATTATATTCATACATACATAGCCACATCCATTCATCATATAGCTACCACATACATATATACATTAATTATATATATGAAAAAATGCAATGAACAAAAAAATACACATGTATGTATGAAAAAAAAGCACTAAATACAGAGCCTCGACGGCGGCGGCTCACAACGGGGGCGGCTGGCGAGGGCAGCGAGGGCGTCGGTGACGACCACGGCGGGCCGGGGCAGGGGCGTGGCCGGCGAGGGCGAGGGCGGCAGCGGCGAGGGCGTCGGCGACGACCACGGCAGGCCGGGGCAGGGGCATGGCCGACGACGACGGTGACGGTGACGGCGATGACGGGTGCGGGCGATGACGACGGCGTCAGCGGGGGCGGGCGGCGTCGGGGCGGCGCCTGGCAGCGACGGGGCAGGGGCGACGACGGGGGAGCGCGGACGGCGTCGGGGCGGCGCGCGGACGGCGTCTGGGCGACGGGCGGCGTCGGGGCAGTGGACGGCGTCGATCTGGGAAGCCTGGCGGCGTCGATGAGCTCGGCGTCGTCGGGCGGGCCGGGGGCAACTGGCGATGTGTTCGTCAAATTTTCCTAAGTGTTGTATATATAGCAAGAGCATTGGTCCCGGTTGGTGGCACCAACCGGGACTAATGCCTCCCCCTTTAGTCCCGGTTGGTGCCACCAACCGGGACCAAAGAACCCTGTGCTGCCCGCGTCGGGGCCAAAGGTTAGTCCCACCTCGCTAGTTGAGAGGGGCGCGCAGTGGTTTATAAGCCCCACTGCTGCACCCCTCTCGAGCTCCTCTCCACCGTAGGCTTGCGGGCCTATTTGCTACTGCTTTGCCTGATGGGCCTTCTGGGCCTACTGCGGGCCTGAATCCTGGCCCATGGTAGGGTTTCTAGTCGTATTCAGGCCGTGGGGGCCCAGTACGATGCATTTTTTTATTTTTTTATTTTCTTTCTTGCTTTATTTATTTTATTTTGTTTCTACTTACAACAAAATACTTATTGTTGCTATTTTTAATTATTTTCCAGTTTTTTTGTTTTGTTTTCTGCATTATTTATTTTCTTTTGTTTTCTGCTTTATTTTTTAATTCTTTTTGCTTTTAGTTTTAGAAAAATTATAAACTTTCTGTTAGTGCCATTAGTTTTTAAATTTGAAAACACTTTTTTTTGTTTTTTTGTTTTCTTTCTTGCTTTATTTATTTTATTTTGTTTCTACTTACAACAAAATACTCATTGTTGCTATTTTTAATTGGTTTTTTTGTTTTGTTTTCTGCATTATTTATTTTCTTTTGTTTTTTGCTTTATTTTTTAATTATTTTTGCTTTTAGTTTTAGAAAAATTATAAACTTTCTGTTAGTGCCATTAGTTTTCAAATTTGAAAACACTTTTTTTGTTTTTTTGTTTTCTTTCTTGCTTTATTTATTTTGTTTCTACTTACAACAAAATATTTATTGTTGCTATTTTTAATTGTTTTTTTGTTTTGTTTTCTGCATTATTTATTTTCTTTTGTTTTTTGCTTTATTTTTTAATTCTTTTTGCTTTTAGTTTTAGAATAATTATAAACTTTCTGTTAGTGCCATTAGTTTTCAAATTTGAAAACACTTTTTTTTGTTTTCTTTCTTGCTTTATTTATTTTATTTTGTTTCTACTTACAACAAAATACTTATTGTTGCTATTTTTAATTATTACGAGGGCCGAACCATAAGACATTAAAGCATTTCAAATGAACTATGAAAAAGTTCAAAGTTGGCATGGTATCATAAATTCACCCACATATCATGTGCATGTACAAAACGGAAAATGGTATCATACTCCTGTGTTACAAAGTTGGCATGGTATCATCATAATAGTTGCCGGAGAAAGTCTTCACTTTTTTTTCGCTTGTGTCATTTTCTTATTGTGCCGTAACCATGGATAATCTTCATTGCTTATCAGGATGCTGGGGTCAGCCTTGACTTTGAAGGGAGGAATTTCATGAAACTTTTCATAATCTTCAGACATGTCTGTCTTGCCCTCCACTCCCACGATGTCCTTTTTCCTGAAAGAATTATGTGGCGCTTTGGCTCATCGTATGATGTATTCGCTTTCTTATCTTTTCTTTTTCTCGGTCTGGTAGACATGTCCTTCACATAGATAACCTATGCCACATCATTGGCTAGGATGAACGGTTCGTCAGTGTACCCAAGATTTTTCAGATCCACTGTTGTCATTCCGTACTGTGGGTCTACCTGTACCCGCCTCCTGACAGATTGACCCATTTGCACTTAAACAAAGGGACCTTAAAATCATGTCCGTAGTCAAGTTCCCATATGTCCACTATGTAATCATAATATGTGTCCTTTTCCCTCTCGGTTGTTGCATCAAAGCGGACACTGCTGTTTTGGTTGGTGCTCTTTTGATCTTGGTCAATCGTGTAAAATGCATTCCCATTTATCTCGTATCCTTTCCAAATCATAACAGTCGAAGATGGTCCCTTGGACAACAAGTACAGCTCATCACAAACAGTGTTGTCACCTCTGAGACGTGCTTTCAACCAACTGCTGAAAGTCCTGATGTGTTCACATGTAATCCAGTCGTCGCACTGCTCCGGGTGTTTGGAGCGCAGACTGTTCTTGTGTTCATCGACATACAGGGTCACCAAGGTAGAGTTCTGTAGAACTATGTAGCGTGCTTGAGACCAAGAATATCCGTCCCTGCATATTATTGAGTCCCTTCCAAGCTTGCCTTTTCCAGTCAGTCTCCCCTCATACCGCGATTGAGGGAGACCTTTCTTCTTAAGGCCAGGAATGAAGTCAACACAAAACCCGATGACATACTCTGTTTGATGGCCCATGGAGATGCTTCCTTCTGGCCTAGCACGGTTACAGACATATTTCTTTAGGACTCCCATGAACCTCTCAAAGGGGTACATATTGTGTAGAAATACGGGGCCCAGAATGACAATCTCGTCAACTAGATGAACTAGGACGTGCGTCATGATATTGAAGAAGGATGGTGGGAACACCAGCTCGAAACTGACAAGACATTGCACCACATCACTCCTTAGCCTTGGTATGATTTCTGGATCGATCACCTTCTGAGAGATTGCATTGAGGAATGCACATAGCTTCACAATGGCTAATCGGACGTTTTCCGGTAGAAGCCCCCTCAAAGCAACCGGAAGCAGTTGCGTCATAATCACATGGCAGTCATGAGACTTTAGGTTCTGAAACTTTTTCTCTGACATATTTATTATTCCTTTTATATTCGACGAGAAGCCAGTCAGGACCTTCATACTAAGCAGGCATTTAAAAAAGATTTCCTTCTCTTCTTTGGTAAGAGCATAGTTAGCAGGACCTTCATACTGCTTTGGAGGCATGCCGTCTTTTTCGTGCAAACGTTGCAGATCCTCCCGTGCCTCAGTTGTATCTTTTGTCTTCCCATACACGCCCAAGAAGCCTAGCAGGTTCACGCAAAGGTTTTTCGTCATGTGCATCACGTCGATCAAAGAGCGGACCTCTAGATCTTTCCAGTAGGGTAGGTCCCAAAATATAGATTTCTTCTTCCACATGGGTGCATGTCCCCTAGCGTCACTCGGAACAGCTAGTCCGCCGGGACCCTTTTCAAAGATTACGTGTAAATCATTGACCATAGCAAGTACGTGATCACCGGTACGCATGGCGGGCTTCCTCCGGTGATCTGCCTCGCCTTTGAAATGCTTGCCTTTCTTTCGACATTGATGGTTGGTCGGAAGAAATCGACGATGGCCCAGGTACACATTCTTCCTGCAGCTTCCCAGGTATATACTATCGGTGTCAAGTAAACAGTGCGTGCATGCGTGGTATCCCTTGTTTGTATGTCCTGAAAGGTTACTGAGAGCGGGCCAATGTTGATGGTCACGAACAGCGACGCCTTTAGGTGAAATTCCTCCTGTTTGTGCTCATCCCACGTACGTACACCGTTTCCATTCCACAGCTGTAAAAGTTCTTCAACTAATGGCCTTAGGTACACATCAATGTCGTTGCCGGGTTGCTTAGGGCCTTGGATGAGAACTGGCATCATAATGAACTTCCGCTTCATGCACATCCAAGGAGGAAGGTTATACATACATAGAGTCACGGGCCAGGTGCTGTGATTGTTGCTCTGCTCCCCGAAAGGATTAATGCCATCCGCACTTAAAGCAAACCATACGTTCCTTGGGTCACTTGCAAACTCATCCCAGTACTTTCTCTCGATTTTTCTCCACTGCGACCCGTCAGCGGGTGCTCTCAACTTCCCGTCTTTCTTACGGTCCTCACTGTGCCATCGCATCAACTTGGCATGCTCTCTGTTTCTGAACAGACGTTTCAACCATGGTATTATAGGAGCATACCACATCACCTTCGCAGGAACCCTCTTCCTGGGGGGCTCGCCGTCAACATCACCAGGGTCATCTCGTCTGATCTTATACCGTAATGCACCGCATACCGGGCATGCATTCAGATCCTTGTACGCACCGCGGTAGAGGATGCAGTCATTAGGGCATGCATGTATCTTCTGCACCTCCAATCCTAGAGGGCATACGACCTTCTTTGCTGCGTATGTACTGTCGGGCAATTCGTTATCCTTTGGAAGCTTCTTCTTCAATATTTTCAGTAGCTTCTCAAATCCTTTGTCAGACACAGCATTCTCTGCCTTCCACTGCAGCAATTCCAGTACGGTACCGAGCTTTGTGTTGCCATCTTCGCAATTGGGGTACAACCCTTTTTTGTGGTCCTCTATCATGCAATCGAATTTCAGCTTCTCCTTTTGACTTTCGCATTGCGTCCTTGCATCGACAATGACCCGGTGGAGATCATCATCATCGGGCACATCGTCTGGTTCCTCTTGATCTTCAGCAGCTTCGCCTGTTGCAGCATCATCGTGCACATCGTCTGGTTCCTCTTGATCTTCAATAGCATCACCGTATTCAGGGGGCACATAGTTGTCATCGTACTTTTCTTCTTCGCCGTCTTCCATCATAACCCCTATTTCTCCGTGCCTCGTCCAAACATTATAGTGTGGCATGAAACCCTTGTAAAGCAGGTGGGTGTGAAGGATTTTCCGGTCAGAGTAAGACTTCGTATTCCCACATATAGGGCATGGACAACACATAAAACCATTCTGCTTGTTTGCCTCAGCCACTTCGAAAAATTCATGCACGCCCTTAATGTACTCGGAGGTGTGTCTTGAACCGTACATCCATTGCCGGTTCATCTGCGTGCATTGTGTCAAAAATCATTACAGAACATCATGAATAGATAATTAAGTGACCAAATTAATAGAAGTTCATCATCACATTAAAACCAAAGTACATACATAGTTCTCATCTAACAACATAAAGCTCTGCAGAGCATCTAAATTAATTAAATCATACATTAAAACTATGTAAAATATTTCAATGCGAAAACAAATGCGATCATAATCGCAACCAATGTAACAACTGATCCAACGACATAATGATACCAAGCCTCGGTATGAATGGCATATTTTCTAATCTTTCTAATCTTCAAGCGCATTGCATCCATCTTGATCTTGTGATCATCCACGACATCCGCAACATGCAACTCCAATATCATCTTCTCCTCCTCAATTTTTCTAATTTTTTCCTTCAAGAAATTGTTTTCTTCTTCAACTAAATTTAACCTCTCGACAATAGGGTCGGTTGGAATTTCCGGTTCAACAACCTCCTAGATAAATAAAATCTATGTCACGTTGGTCGGCATAATTGTCATAAACAATAGATGAACCAATAGTTATGAAAAGATAATATATACCACATCCGAATCATAGACAGGACGAGGGCCGACGGGGGCGGATACCAAAACCATCGCACTATATAAGATGCAATAATAAAAGTAAGAAAATTATACAAGTATCTATATAAACATACAAGTAAGAATTTTTTTTCCTTTCAGAAAGAAGATAAGAACAAGAGGCTCACCACGGTGGTGCCGGCGACGAGATCGGCACGGGCGATCGACAGCGGTGAAGACGGGGACGGGACGTGACGGACCGCTAAACCTAGACAAATATTGAGGAAAATGGGGCTGGGAGGTCGAGCTTGGAGAGGAGAAAGCTTAAGTAGTGTGGCTCGGGCATTCCATCGAACACCTCGTGTGCATAGGAGATGAGCTAGAGCACCACAAAGCTCTCTCCTCGCCGGCCACGAAAAACAGAGCAGTGAGAGTGCTCTGCTCGCGGGCGAGGGGTATATATAGGCAACTAATTGGTCCCGGTTCGTGGCTTGAACCGGGACTAAAGGGAAGCCTTTGGTCCCGGTTCAGGCCACCAACCGGGACCAATGGTGGTGGGCCAGGACCAAGGCACATTGGTCCCGGTTCGTCCCACCAACCGGGACCAAAAGATCCATACGAACCGGGACCAATGGCCCACGTGGCCCGGCCGGCCCCCGGGGCTCACGAACCGGGTCCAATGCCCCCATTGGTCCCGGTTCTGGATTGAACCGGGACTAATGGGCTGACCCGGCCTGGACCATTCCCCCCTTTTCTACTAGTGATTGTCCCCACCCCTGCTCCGGTGGAGCTCTCGGTGCTCTAGGAGATCAAACTCCCCTTGAAAATCCGCATATTTCTCCGGCAATGTGTCCGAGGTCACCTGCCCTCGGGCACGGAGGTCTGAAAACGTAATGGCCCTGGGGATGGCCTCTGTCCCATTTGTTTGGTTCCGGAAGACTGCAACCACATCTTCTTCCGTTGCCCTGCGGCGCAATTCTTATGGAGTTGCTTCCAAGAGGTAGTTGGTGGCAATTGGTGCCATGACAACCTCCCGAATTTGTTTGGGGAGGTTCTTAGGCTCCCGGGTGCTAGTCGTGTCCCCATTTGGGTAGCTTTGGGTACCCTTGCCTGGTCCCTTTGGTGTACCCGCAATAAACTAGTCATCGAACGCGTAATTCCGCGACATGTGACTGATGTGATCTACAAAATGTGTGGCTTCTTACAGATCTGGAGACCGCTTAGCAAGCGGCACGGCCGGGATGTCATCGACAACATCATTGCGGGTCTTCGCTCTTCGGCTTCGGCTTTTGCTCCACCACCGCCGCCACCGCAACCGCCTCCCGAGCCGGATTAGTTCGCCTTTTTAGCTTTCTTTGGGCCTTGTCTTGCTGTGCCCCCAGCGTTACTCTATGATTTATTGTACTTTGACTGTTGTGTTGGATGCTTGGTTCGTTGCTTTATAATATAAAGCGGGGAGAAACCCTTTTTCTGATAGTTTTTTTTCCAAACCGGTTGTGATGAGGAACCACTGTGGAGACTCCCAGCCGAGCTATTATGTGCATACATATCGGATACATATCCTCCCACTGTTTGTAGTATGCTGATCTTACAGAGAAGATACCTTTTTTTGTTAGGTGCCAGGCCACGTAATCCTCCATGAATTGGTGGTATAGAGGGATTTGCAAAATGCGTCAATGTGCCAGAAGTTATCTCTAATCAGCTGTCCATTCCATTCACCCGAAGATGGATCAATGAGGTCAATCACTTTCATGAGAATCTGGTTACCACAGACTATTATCACTTTCCGAGAAGCACTATTAGGTATCCAATAGTCATTCCAGATATTAATTTTTGCTCCATGTTCAACTCTCCAGATGCATATCCTTTCTAGAAAGTTTGGATCCCATTCCATATGCTTTGCCAAACATCTGATGATCCTTTTTTCAGCTCACAACATAGAATGTCTCCATTAGGAAAATATCTGGACATCAAGACTCTAGCACTAAGGGAATTATAGTTCTCAATCAGCCTCCAACACTGTCTGGCCGACTCAGTCATGATACTCAAGATCTGGCATATCTCTGCTTTAATTCCACATCCGTATACCAAGATAAGCGAGTCATCAGAAAATAATAAATGGAAAATTATGGGAGAGTCACTGCACACCTTTACGCCATTCAAATTTCTTGCGGCCTCCTCGTGAGCAATCAAAGCAGATAACCCCTCCGCACATAGCAACAAGTATAGTGAGAGCAGGTCCCCATGCCGGAGGCCCCTGGTTGGTGAGAACGACAAAGTTTTGTTAGAATTAAACCTGACCTTATACTCGATCGATGTGACACACACCATTACCAACTGAATCCATCTACAATAGAAACACCCATTCCACGCTCAACCGATGTGACATACGTAAAAACTATGGACGTTTATTTGGCAGTAGTATGGGAATTTTGTTTCAGATGTGTGAACGCGTGCGCAGGTAAAGCCGATCCAATGTATTGAAAAAAACTCCAGCCCAAGAACAGAGTAGAAATAGATCAAAGGAATAGGATCATATCCCGAAGGGATAAGATCAAGATCTCTAAAAAGGGGGTATCGCGATCGGTTGGGAAGGAAAGGAGGTGATGAAGGAAATATCCCTAGAGGCAATAATAGAGTTATTATTTATTTCCTTATTTCATGATAAATGTTTATTATTGATGCTAGAATTGTATTAACCGGAAACTTAGTACATGTGTGAATACATAGACAAAATATAGTGTTCCTAGTATGTCTCTACTTGACTAGCTCATTAATCAAAGATGGTTATGTTTCCTAACCATAGACATGTGTTGTCATTTTATGAACGGGATCACATCATTAGGAGAATGATGTGATGGACAAGACCCATCCGTTAGCTTAGCATTATGATCGTTACAATTTCATTGCTACTGCTTTGACTTATACATGTTCCTCAGACTACGAGATTATGCAACTCCCGAATACCGGAGGAACACCTTGTGTGCTATCAGACGTCATAACATAACTGGGTAATTACAAAAATGCTCTATAGGTGTCTCCGAAGGTGTTTTTTGGGTTGGCATAGATCGAGATTAGGATTTGTCACTCCGTGTTTCGGAGAGGTATCTCTGGGCCCTCTCGGTAATGCTCATCACTATTATCCTTGCAAGCAATGTGACTAATGAGTTAGTTGCGGGATGAAGCATTACGGAACAAGTAAAGAGACTTGCTGGTAACAAGATTGAACTAGGTATGATGATACCGACGATCGAATCTCGGGCAAGTAACATACCGATGACAAAGGGAACAACATATGTTGTTATGCGGTTTGACCGATAAAGATCTTCGTAGAATATGTAGGAACCAAAATAAGCATCCAGGTTCCGCTATTGGTTATTGATCGGAGATGTGTCTCTGTCATGTCTACATAGTTCTCGAACCTGTAGGGTCCGCACGCTTAACGTCCGATAACGATTTGTATTATGAGTTATGTGTTTTGATGACCGAAGTTTGTTCAGAGTCCCGGATGATTTCACGGACGTGACGAGGAGTCTCGTAATGGCCGAGACATAAAGATTGATATATTGAAAGGCTATATTCGGACATCGGAATGGTTCCGGAAAAGTTCGGGTATTTTCCGGAGTACTAGGAGGTTACCGGAACCCCCCGGGTAGTTGTTGGGCCTTAGTGGGCCTTAGTGGGAAGAGGAGGCAGTGGCCAGGAGGTGGCACCCCCCCCCAAGCCCAGTCCGAATTGGACAAGGGGTTGGGGGCGCGGCCCCCCCTCTCCCTTCCTTTCCCCCTGTCCTTTAGGTGGAATCCTACTAGGACTTGGAGTCCTAGTAGGACTCCCCTCTCCCGACGCGCCTAGCATAGGCCGGCCGGCCTCCCCCTCCCTCCTTTATATACGGGGGCAGGGTGGCACCCCAGAACACACCAAGTTTTGCCTTAGCCGTGTGCGGTGCCCACCTCCACAGTTACACACCCCCATCATATCCACGTAGTGCTTAGGCGAAGCCCTGCGCCGGTAACATCATCATCACCGTCGCCACGCCGTCGTGCTGACGGAACTCACCCTCGTCCTTAACTGGATCAAGAGCACGAGAGACGCCATCGAGCTGAACGTGTGCTGAATGCGGAGGTGTCGTACGTTCGGTACTTGGATCGGTTGGATCGTGAAGACGTTCGACTACATCAACCGCGTTAACTAAACGCTTCCGCTTTCGGTCTACGAGGGTACGTGGACACACTCTCCCCTCTCGTTGATATGCATCTCCTAGATAGATCTTGCGTGATCGTAGGAAATTTTTTGAAATTACCGCGTTACCTAACAGGTGATCCCCCCCCCCCGCCACCGGCCGTACGGGCTTGGAGCAGGGGCCAAGCCCCCTCCCCCACGCTTATATAAATAGGGCATGCGTTGCGGCCATCCTATATCACGCCCGCGGGCGCCATATAGGTCCAGCTTCGCTGAAGCTAAGCCTCAGCCTCCAGACGCCCCAGTTTGCCGCCCCATGGTCGCTTCACTATTTCTTCACTTTTCTGTTTCCTTTTTTTCTGTTTCTGTTTCTTTATTTCATTTTTGGTCTTTTGTTCCTTTTCGTTCATTTTCTCTATACTATACAAAATTCATTGTGTGTTACAAAAATGTTCATCATATAGTAAGAAAATGTTCATGGTATATTACCAAAATTTCACCATGCATTATAAAAAATTTCATCGTATATTAGCCATAGTTCAACGGATAATAAAAGTTCACTCTGATTTTGAAATTTGTTCAGCATATCTTACACGTATGTAAAATGTGTACTAGAATATTATTCAATGTATATTATTACAAATGGTCAATGTGTTTTCAGAAATTGTTCAACGTACATATTCATATCTTTTAAAAAAAATCATCGTATATTGAATAAAGTTCATTGTATAATGCAAAAATTCACCGTGTATAACCAAAATGTTCATAGTTTGTTCAGTGTGTACTTGAAATAATGTTCACCATATATTTAAAAATGTTTACCATAAAGAAAATGACAAAAGCGAAACAGAGGAAAAGAAAAAACCCAGGAAGGAAATGACCAAAAACAGGCCGCTACAGTAACAAACTAAGTGCAGATACATGTTACTACAGTGCCAGGATTCTACAGACGGTACAGTAACCCAAATGGAGCACTACATGTGCGCGTCAACAGTCATAATCTTAGAGTTTTCTTTTCTAGATTCATTTATTCAAAAATATATATCTGTTGAATCGTGTGCCTGAATCTCAAATCGTTTTCATCTTTGGATTTCTCGCATAGAGATCTTTGAAACTAGATCCCATATTAATAAGTCTCTATGAACGTTATTTTCACTAAAAAAAACCCGGAGCTGGAAGCACGTTTTATTTTCCTATTTTTTTTTCTTTTCAAGAAGCACACAAACCTGTGCCTCCACGAGAAGAAATACTATGCTTCTCGTGGAAGCACAATTTTTCCCTTGACGAGAATGTGCTTCTCGCGGAAGCAAATCTGTGCCTCTCGTGGAAGCATAATTTGGTTCTTTCCGAGGAGAGCAAATGTGCTTCTTTGCGGAAGCAAAACTCTGCCTCCACGAGAAATTATTATTTTTTGTTGAAGCACAATTTAATTTCCCGAGACACAAAATTATGCTTCTCACGGAAGCAAATTTATGCCTCCACGAAAAGTAAATATATGCGCTTCTCATGAAAGAACATTTTTTTCCTTTATGAAGAAGCAAAAAATGTGCTTCTCATGAAAGCACAAATTTTCCCTTTCATAAAAGCAAATCTGTGTCTCCACGAGAAGCAAATATGTGCTTATCATGGCAGCACAAATAAAATTCCCTTTCACGAAAGCGAAAAAATCCACGTAAAAATAAAAGCCCGCCAATTTTTTTTCTAAAACCTAGTGAAAACTGAAAAGCCAAAAAAAAGTTAAAACCAGAAAACGCGTGCAGAACAATGAAGTCCAGAGAGAACGTCCAACACGCGACATGTGGCGGCGGTATGCTCCCAGAACACCAAAAGTGACCCCTGGATGCCCATGCAAGGGGTTACCTGTAGTTAGTTCCTCTCATATTTGTCGCCTGAGGTCCCCCATTAGCACGCAACCATTGCGGCCCGACTCAGCCAGCCCAGTGATGGGCACTATAGCAAACATCACTGAACTTCAACTACTTTAGCACCATTTCTTTGAAAAGGATAATATAGCTTCCAGATAATGTAGTGGTGATTTTTCTATGTCCGTTTTCTTAGCAGGTACAAAACATGGGAAACAATTATCTTTGAGAATTTACATTATTGAAAAAATCTGTCAACATTTTGTGAAAATAGCGAACATTTTTTGAACAATACGAACAATTTATAAAAATAATAATATTTTCTGATACTTTTTAAATACAAACATTTTTTTATAGTGCACATTTTTGAAAATTCCAAATTTTTTTATACATTTCTAAAAAGTCTAAATTTCCACCCATTTGTTATAATCATAAATATTTTTTGAAATTCTAAAGTTTTGTGAATTTTTCAAACGTGATTTTTCAAAATAAAAATATGTATTCTCTAAAAGATTTGCATACGAATTTTTCAAATTTCGGCTTTCATCTAAATTTTTGAACATTTTCAAAAATAAATGAAGTGTAAGGAAAAAGGAAAAGGCAAAAAAGTGTTAAAGAAGAAAAGGAAAGGCCGAAATAAACTGTCCGGAACCTTCTAGAAGGTTCTCCAAACCTATGAAACCGAACAGGAAACACTCAAAAGTTTCGCAAACATATGGAAGTACCCAAATGGGTGAGCCCAGAAAGATTGTTTGCTTCCCTATTTGTGCGAACGGACGGCTAATTGAACCAAAATGTGTCAATTAGGACCCCTCCTTTCGCCGCGGGCGTGCCAAATCCAGCAAACCAAGAAACGTTGGGCTGCGTCGCTCTGGATACTAGTGACTAGTATGGGCTGATAGCCCGTTGCAGAATCATACCCATTTAAGAGTGGAGGGATGCTAGGATTTCTACCAAGATTGGTGGGGTGGCTGGAGACGGCAGGCGGTCGGGGGCCGAAAAACGCATGCGCAATTACCTTCACCAATGGCAACACATGTGGAGCTCACGACGTCATTGGGGCAGTTGGATCCGCTGCATAGCAGCAATAACAATATTAAAATTATCATGCACCACATCATCTGCCTCTTCGAGTTCACACAAGAACTCTGGTTTCTAGTTGGTAAGCTTGCTTTTGCTCTATCTAGAGCTTCTTCATCTAGCGACTATGTTCCTTGCTCCAATGTGTGCTTGATTTTTCTTTAGCCATTGGCTGGAGCTTTCCTTTATGCTCCGTTTAATGATGGGACTTGAGCTATGCTTATCTGGCATGACACGAGGCCCGAAGACGAGCCATGACCCGACACAGCCTGAAGGATGTGGGATGAGCCAACATGGCCAGATAACTCCGGTCAAGCCTGGCTTAGGAATTAAGAAAACCAGGTGGGTGAGCGAATGTTGGTGTCGATGGGTATGTCGGTAGCTCCTATGGTTGATTATGAGACAACGCGGCCCTAGAAGGTGGATCTTACGATGGCACGATCCCGAAGAAAATGTCACCAAAAAACATGGTCATCTGCTGATCTCAGACTCAGAACTCCGCTTCAAGCACAACAATTGGAAATGGCGGTGAGGGAGCCCAAAAGGCGACGCAAGGTGATGAGAGGTCATTGAGAGAGAGGTCGTCAAAGGGAGAAGAAGACTATGAGAGAGAGCGATCAACCACTTACCGGTGGCATGGTGGGTAGGAGTATTTCATAACTTTACATATCATTTCTTCTTCAAACTT
Organism: Triticum aestivum; assembly: GCF_018294505.1. NCBI lineage: Eukaryota > Viridiplantae > Streptophyta > Magnoliopsida > Poales > Poaceae > Triticum > Triticum aestivum. The sequence goes on along the minus strand of NC_057801.1, from coordinate 30,498,121 downwards.
GATTTATGGTGCACCATAGTTTAGACCCCGTCCCCACACATATCACTCGACGGAGATAGACCGCTCGGTCAGCCTTGCCTACAAAGTTGGCGGGGCTGAGAGCTGGAGGGTTTTCGAACATGGCCTAAATGTTCGATCGACGAGTTGAGAAGTCCACACGATATTTACGTGACACAAGATTTACGCTTGCTTGAGGCAAGTGGTGGTGCGGCTGAGTCTCGCCCACAGCAAGAAACAAGCCCATCTCGCATGAAGGGTGCCCCAAGTGAGTCAGCCCATAACCCAGGTACATGCACAGTTTTTGCTCGTTTTTATTGTTTGTTTTTACATTTTTCAAAAACAAACATATATATTTCAAAAACCATAATGTTCTTATATTTTTAAATAATTTTAACACAATGTAAATTATTTGTTAGTGTATTTAAAAGAACTTGATACCATGAATAAATGTTTATGACATTTGGGAAATGCTTTTGCGTGTCAAACAAATGTATCTGACGTGTTTGAAAAAAGTACTAAAACGAAATAAAATGTTTGTGTCAAACAATAGTTTCATACCATTTAGATAATATAAATTACATTTTACAAAATGTTCATGTGTTTCAAAAAACTTATTTGTGACATTATTAGAATATATTTATATATTGTAAAAAAATGTTCGCATCGTTTGAAAAAAATAGTTGTATCATTCAATAGAATGTTAGAACATGTATTTAAAAGTTGTTTAACACGTATTTGAAAAATATTCAAATACATGTATTTGGAAATTATTTATGAAAATAGACATCGAAATGTATATCTGAAAAAATGTTAGTCGTATATTTAAAAAACGTTAAACATGTATAGAAGAATGTTCTTGATGTATGCGACAAATGTACAATGCGTATAAAAATTAGACATGTGTTGAAGAAAAAGAACAGTACCAATGAAAACAGATGAGAACCAGGAAAGGAACAAAGAAAACTTGAAGAAAAAAAGGAAAAAAAATGAAAACCCACAGAGAAAACAGAAGAAACCACCCAAATAGTGAAAACCCTTTAAGAAACGACACAGTAAAACAACTTGCGCCGCTGCTACATTAATGGCTGGCCCAGTAGCATGATCACCAGAAGCGAGCCGGAGCTACGTTTCACGACGGGCGAGACATGGCCCCCGCGGGCAAGAGGTGCTCCTTTTTCAACCTTCTTGACCCTTGAAGCCCTTCTTCATTTGCCCTCATTCTCCACGGCCCACTACAATGCGTATTTTTTGTTTTCATAAATCCTGAATTAATCTTTCCTTTATACTAATTTTATTTGTTCAAGCCGACGGATTCTTCTATCTGTATTCTTACTACTTTTGCTGTTTGATTGATGATTTGGCAATTGATATGACAAATTTCCCTTTTGGCCTAACGAATACTATGTACTAGTTAATTCTCTCCTTCGCTGTTAAGACACTACACCAAATATAGAACCTCCATCAGAACTGATTGACGCGCAGTGACTATTCTCTTCGCGTAGCCACCACGAGACATCGGGATCCTCACAACGATCGCCTGGGATCCTCACAGCTGTGCCTCTCGGAAACGAAAAAAACGCGTTTTCTGTTTTTTCCTTCCGCGAGAGGCACGGTTGTGCTTTCGCGCGAGTCACGGCCGTGCCACTCTGAAACGAAAAAAAGGCGGGTGGCATGGTTTTGCTTCTGCGAGAGGCACGGTTGTGTTTTTGCGCTCCCGGTTCGGTTTTCCATCCTATTTTTTCGTACGTTTTTTTTATGAATTTTTTTCGTCAAAACCTATCAACATGGGATCTGGTTTTTGAAGATCTCGACGTGAGGAAACCAATGGGGGAAACGGTTTAAGATTTGGATGCACGTTTTAAGAGATAAAACGTTTTGAATAAACGGATGTACGAAAAATGGTAAAACTCTCTAGTGCGCTATTTGTCATAAACTGAGGAGGTGAGAGTGATCTTTGAATGAAGTATTCCTTAATTAATACTTTCGAATATCTTTCTAAAAGAAAAAACAGCGATGGAGATTAAACCTGGACTCTCGATAAAGCACTTCTTCGTGGGCCTCACTTAGCACGGCCTATAACTTGTATTTTTTTTTTGTTTCCGTAAATCTTGAATTAATATTTTCTTTTTACTGTTTCTCAAAAAAGCTTTCTATTAATTTTATTATAATAAATTAAAAATAGAAAATATTTTGTGTTTTTGAATAAGGAAATACTCGGTACTCCTTTTTAATACAAAAGGAGAACTAATAACAAGGGGAGAAAAGGACTTGCGGGCTTGCGGCCGCTGTGATTTCCGTGAAGAAGTCACTCTGAAACCACACATCTCCTTATTTGTTGAAGCCGATGGATTCTTCTCTCTGCTTTCTTACTACTTTTGCTGATAGATTGATGATTTGGCAATTGATATGAAAAATTTCCCTTTTCGCCTAACGAATACTATGTACTATGTAGAAATTAATTCTTTCCTTCGCTGCTAAGACACCACGCCAAATATAAAACCTCCATCGGAACTGATTGACGCGCAGTGACTATTCTCTTGGCGTAGCTACAAAGAGACTTTGGAATTCAGTTCGATCTGGAAAAATCTCTCACGAGTAGGACAGTGCGTACTACGTGTTGTGCTCTGTCCAAGATTCATTCAATTCAACTCCGGATGGCACCAGCCGCACACCACGCATGCACCAAACTCTAGCCAAGCGATTAAAAAGTCAAGAAGGATTATCTTCACCGCAGCACTCTCTCTCTCTCTCTCTCTCTCTCTCTCTCTCTCTCTCTCTCTCTCTCTCTCTCTTGAAGTCTGAACTGCGTGTTAATGAAGAAGGAAGAAATTGCTTGCCGGATGAGGACGTAGCGGTTGCTGCTGAATGCTGATGGGTACTTGTCGTCGAGTAGTCGGCATAACATGTCTGTTGGGACCGGAATTTTTTGCGTGGCCCAAAACTTTTCCTTCTCCCTTTCTCGTTTCGAAAAGGAGATTAAACCCGACGTTGGTGTCAATGGAAGCGAGGCGAATCACGGACGTACGTGTCGTCGGGGTCGGATCGACAATCCACAGTTCACGGCGGAGAAAAACGGGGACGTCTGACGACCTCATATTTGGCTTGAAAGATGCACGGTGCACGTGTGGTAGCTAGAAAAGCACTCTAGAATCTAGTGTAGATTGGACTATATTATGACTGCAGCTCCAGTGCAGCGGACACGTACGTCCACCAGTCAAGGGCACAACGCTGTACAACAGCAAGGTTGAAAATCGAAACGTGGTGACGCAGAAGCTTTGAATCTGATACGGCTCAGAGAACTAATGAGAAGCTCTCCCTTTTCTAAATGTAACAAGAACATGGAGGACTCACCAAATGTAACAGGAAGCTAGAGGCTATAATCGTGCGTACAACCGCTTAAGAATACGCAGACCACACCAACAAGTAGTACAACTGTTGAGCCATCGTTACCTCAACGTCGATGGGGATCACAACACAAGCTAGCTAATCAATTAAGGGTGCGGCACGTACTATACAGTATACATACGTGGCCGGCCTTGCACACGACACGATCTTTCTCGTCGACGGCACAACAACAACGTGTGAGTGAGAAAGAGTGTGAACGGATCACCCATCGAGCCCATAACTCGACGACGTCGACCGTGCGACATGTTGCCCCACACCCGATCGGCCGCGAAGCCTAGCTCGCGTCCGAAGCGAGGTGACGAGGATATGCGAACAAATTTGGGCGACGTCGCCATCGGACTGGTCCGGAAAAGTTGTGCCGGGGAGGACCGTTTGTAACTCAATTTTTTAGCTTCACGTGCGATATATTTTGGCGTAAAATGGTGTTCTTTTTTTCCAACCGGGCATGATGCAGTAAAATAAGGATTTCTTTTGATAATTTTCAATGTGTTCTTTAGGTGCATCGGGTCTGCTTTCACCGTTGCTCGGATTTCTCGTGATCGTCCCATATGAGTCCATGCGCAAAGCAACGAAACTGACCTGTTCACTTCACATTACTCCCGCAAGCGCAAGGACAAGTCAAGCTACAGAGACAGGTGCAGCTCCGCGGGAAGGCGCAAGGCAAAGTAGGTGGCAAGTGTATACTTTCGTCGTCCATATATAGCCGGCGCCTCGCCATTAGCACTCACAAGAGGAAACGAGCTAGCTAGATAGCATTTGGTACACAGCTACATACATATCCGGCACGAGAGGATGTCGTTGGTGAGGTTCTTCGACACCCTGGCCATGGACTCGTGGAACCCCTTCGGCACCATCTTCGGCACCACGGCGTCCAGCGGCACCGACGCCTGGCTGGCCAGCGACACCACGGCGTTCGCCGACACCTACATCGAGACCCGGGAGACGGCGGACGCCTACGTCTTCAGCGCCAGGCTCCCCGCCGGTGTCACCAAGGAGGAGGTCAAGGTGGAGGTGGAGGAGGACGGCAAGGTGCTGGTCATCGCCGGCGAGCGGTGCCTGCGGAGGGAGGCCAAGAGCGAGGCGCGCCACCACATCGAGCGCAGCGTCGCCACCTTCTTCGGCAGGTTCCACCTCCCCGACGACGCCGCCTTGGGCCAGGTCAGGGCCGCCATGGACGACGGGGGCGCGCAGCTCACCGTCACTGTGCCCAGGGTCGGCGCCGCCGTTGCCGCCGTGACCATGCCCGAGCCTGCCGGGGCCATCGAGGTCGTCGAGGCCAGCCCGTGCTGATTGGCTGATTGCGGCGTACTCCGGTGCCGACTGCAGACAGAGTGCAGACATACGTGCGGTAAGTTGCCGCTCGTATGATCTGCTCGATCGGGTCCTTTGGGTGTGATTCCACAAATTGTGGTGTTCGATGTACGTAACTACGTACTTGAGTCGGTATGTGGCTTGCTGTTGTGACTTGTGAGTGAGGTGCTTGCATGGTTGCCTGTACTGTTACTTGTTAGTTCTCGTGTTCACGCTCAAATTAATGAAGTGTTCACGAAGTACTCGCTAATTAACTGTACTCGTTGAAATATGAGACCACCTATACATCAAGCCTGCCTAAAAAAAACTATGCATCAAGCGCATGATTTATTTTATTTCTTTCGATTCGCCCAACCCTTTCGATTTTGATCTATTCGTAATCTATTTATAATATGTCATGACAGTTAAAAAGGCATCGGAAGTGACAAAAATATAACAATGTTCATGGTCATGGACCACCTAGAAACGACTAAACCACTAGAGCAAGTCAAATGCATATGTCATCACCATCACCCCTCCTTCACCGGAGTCGACCAAACCTTATTATAATAGACAATCGAGAAATTGTCATGTTAAGGCTTTATAGGACCAGCGCACTATAACAGCAGCCAATGCCGACGAAGAGAAGAATAGATTGAAATGATCAAACTTGTAGACAGACAAAACAAACAAATACGATGGACTGCCGAATCAAGATGATCCACCGAAGACGAGCAAAGACTGAATTCAAACAGATCCACCAAAGACTAGCACCGAACAAATCCCGAGACTATTGGAGACACGCCTCAATGGTTCAAGACGCCCCGTCGGGACGGGGCTAGGACGTAAGGACATTAGTCCATCTACAGGGAGGTGTTGCCGCCTCGCCTTTCTAAGCAGGACACAAATCCTAACCAAACTCAAAACTCTAACTAAAACAAGGAGCATGGTCCCTGCCACCAACAAGGTTTGGAGTCCATCATGCCTTCATGGCCCTAAGGCCACCGAAGATGTGGTGGACCGGCGGTAATGTCGAGGGGAGTTACGGGAAACCCTAATCGCCTTGTTCGTCCGAGAGCCATGAGACGAAGGGGTAGACAATGTCGTTTTATCGTGTTGGTCATCTTCCTCCCCCGATGCATTGTTCTTCTCCAACATGATGGCGTATATCCTCCCTCCTCCCTTCCCATATCTTCAGTCCAACTCCCTTTTTTCTTCCCCCCTCCCTCGTCAAGCGAATGTTTCCACTTGCTGCTTTGCTCGAGCCGTTGTTGCCAGCCATCCCTCTAGGCCCCACCTTCTCTAGCGCCGCGACCATCCCCTGCACCCCACACCAAAAACTGTCAAATCTCGGACCCATTGCCGCTGGCGTCACAACGACTAGCTGCCTCCCAACGTCCCTGCCTCGGGTTCGAAACTTCACTCTTCTAATGCAAAATCGATTAATAAAACAAAATTTGTAATTTCAGGCAACTGAAATTTAGAAAAAAAAGTGGATGCATTATTGCACACAAAAAATTGGGGATGAAACCTGGACGTGGAGTTTCTACATCCAGGAGCAAATGCTCCTGGTCTAAACAGTAACATCAATAAATTCAAAAATAATACAAACAATTCTGAAATATTTTTGTGGCATACTTTCACAAATGTTTGACGTGCATGCAAAATTTCGTCGCAAAATCACATTGGTGGAAGGTGTAGTAAAAAAAACAAAATCGATGTTCTGAAAATGTTACTTACAAAAGCATTTTGGAGCTTTGATTTTGTTTTTTTGGCACGCCTTCCACCAATGTGATTTCGTGATGAAGTTTTGCATGCGCAACAAACATTTATAAAAGTATGTCACAAAAAAATTTCAGAATTTTTTAAATGATTTTTTTTAATTTTACTGTTCATACAAGGAGTATTTGCTCCTGGGTGTAGAAATATACTCCCTCCGTTCTAAGTTGGGTAATCTATTTTGAAACGAGGGAGTAGTAGTTTCTATGAAACCGAAGATATTCTGGGTCTTCCTCGCGCAGTAAAACTTGAGATAGATCGGGTCTGAAAAGTTTGGATGCATCACGCACCTCCTGGACACTAGCTAGCCAGTTGGTCTGAAAAGTTTCGATGCACCACGCATCTCCTGGGCACTAGCTAGCCAGTTGGTCGGCCGGTTCTGTCGTGGATATTTTTGGGGCGCAACGGCGGGTCTCCTGTGAAGTTGGGAGTGTGCGATATTTCGCCGCCGCCGACAAGGCAAGAGATAATAATGCACGAGCCGAATCGTACCAACCGCCACGTACATACGGCAGGTCGGCAGGTCGACGCCCAATGTATTTGTGTGGCAGCCAGGTATCCCCCACGAAACAGCAAGCAAGATGCGCTCCACCTCCATATTGATTGATTTTTGGACAGTCTCCATGTGGCAAGAAATGCCACTGCTTGGTGTGGTCTGAGACAGGACGGCCCCATGTGAACGCCACGATGCATCTTAGATTTTTTTTAAGAAGATGAATTTCATTGATTTAAAATAAAAGATCAAGATGATGTAAACACAATGAGTCAAATGGCCCTCGAAGAAAAAAGAGCCAAATGAAAAGGCCGTCTAATATCAACATGGGTGAGCTCAGATGCAAGTTTTTTTTTTTTTGAAACAAGACAAAAGACTTGCCGTTTCATTGATTAAGGAGAAAGTTTTAGACAGAAACCACAAAACGGTGAATAAAACGACTACTCTCGCGGTATTACAATACCCAAATGTTTCGCTCCAGCCAAAGCCCAAAGTACCACCTCATGTTTGATTTTGTTGATGATGACCATGAAAGGGGTCACCGAGTTGTGGAAGACTCTAGCATTGCCCGCCGATCAAACCTCCCAAAAGATGAGCATCGCGAGGGAGGCCAGCGCCTTGGGCGAGCTGAGACGGATCTGATGGTTATCGTTACACCATTCTCTAACCGAAGCCCTCGTCACCCAAGTAGATGTGGTGATGTGATGCATGCCGAGCCATGGGAGGACATCATTCAAATGCGCATGGTGTAGCGGCACTGGAAGAGTAAATGAGCCACAGTTTCTTGGGTTTGCTTGCACATAGGGCATAGACCGCAATTAGGCCAACCACGGCGGCTCAAGCGGTCCGAATTCCAAATCCTATCTTGAAGAACAAGCCAAGCAAAAAAACATGCACCGAGGGGGCGCCCACACCGTCCACACCGAATGGACGAGGTCCGAGGTGGCGAGGTTTTCAAATTGAGCCTTGTAGGCCGAGGATGCAGAATATACCCCATCTTTGGTGAACTTCCATATAAGGAAGTTTGTTTAACCTATATTCAAAAATTGAGCCTTGTAAGCCGAGGATGCAGAATATACCTCATCTCAGACGCAATAATGCTTAACCTACAAGGAAGTTTGTTTCATTTCAGAAAGCAAGGAAGCTACCATAACCCCCCTATATTCAAAAATAATTTAGTAGTTCTAAAGACGTCAAAAGAAAATTCAGGAACATTTTATGGAATCAAACATGACCAAGTATTGCACTCATATAAAAAATATTAAAAAGGGAATGACTTTTATCGTATCCGGGGCCAAAGATTTGCCAAGTATCGTTGTCATAAATTTGTTTTCTTCTGCCCTCAAGTAAATGCGAATCATCCTTGGCCAAACTTTTTTATACGATTATAATACCGATTCCGAAAAAAATCCTGATTTTTCCATTTTCTTTTGGAATTACTACATTTTTTACGAATATAGGGGGTGGATCATCAGAGTGCTCCTAATCCGCTTCCCTCAAACGGTTCCTTATACCTTAGCTTCTTATACTTGCTCCCTAAAAACTGGTTCCTAGTTGAACTCCTGAAACTTAACTCCCTACAAAATTTACTTCAGTAATTCTTATAAGCTTCTGCGATTTACTACGTTTCAACTACATATTTTCACACATATTCAATCCCAATTTAATAATCATACTTCACATAATTCATGAATTTAACAAATTTAAAGTTTACAATTCGAATTATTCAAATTTAAACACACGAACATGCGGAAATGAAGAGAAGAGCACGACAGAAGCCCAACAATCAATTGGTGATATGGAGTAGCCACTAATGCTCAACAAAATCATCTTGGAGGTGGGGTATGAACTCCGTAGTTCTCAATGCTTGAATGTGTTGTGAGAAATCTTTGTATCCTGTCTGCATCGTGTTTCGGATTGATACGTCTCCAACGTATCTATAATTTTTGATTGTTTCATGCTATTGTATTACCTGTTTTGGATGTTTATGGGCTTTATTTTACACATTTATATCATTTTTGGGACTAACCTACTAACCGGAGGCCCAGCCCGTCTTGCTGTTTTTTTTGCCTATTTCAGTATTTCGAAGAAAAGGAATACCAAACGGAGTCCAAATGGAACGAAACCTTCGGGAGCGTAATTTTTTGAACGAACGTGATCCAGAGGACTTGGAGTGCAAGTCAAGAAGCGATCGAGGCGACCATGAGGGTGGAGGGCGCGCCCACCCCCTGGGCGCGCCCCCTATCTCGTGGGCCCCTCGGACGGCCGCCGACGTACTTCTTCCTCCTATATATACCCACGTACCCCGAAAACATCCAGGGAGCCACCGAAACACAATTTCCACCGCCGTAACCTTCTGTATCCGCGAGATCCCATCTTGGAGCCTCCGCCGGCGCTCCGCCGGAGGGGGAATCGACCACGGAGGGCTTCTACATCAACACCATAGCCCTTCCGATGAATTGTGAGTAGTTTACCACAGACCTTCGGGTCCATAGTTATCAGCTAGATGGCTTCTTCTCTCTTTTTGGATCTCAATACCATGTTCTCCCCCTCTCTTGTGGAGATCTATTTCATGTAACTCCTTTTACGGTGTGTTTGTCGAGATCCGATGAATTGTGGGTTTATGATCAAGTTCATCTATGAGAAATATTTGAATCTCCTCTGAATTCTTTTATGTATGATTGAGTTATCTTTGCAAGTCTCTTCGAATTATCAGTTTGTTTTGGCCTACTAGATTGATCTTTCCTGCCATGGGAGAAGTGCATAGCTTTGGGTTCAATCTTGCGGTGTCCCTTCCCAGTGACAGCAGGGGCAGCAAAGCACGTATTGTATTGTTGCCATAGAGGATAAAAAGATGGGGTTTATATCATATTGCTTGAGTTTATCCCTCTACATCATGTCATCTTTCTTAATGCGTTACTCTATTCTTATAAACTTAATACTCTAGATGCATGCTTGATAGCGGTCGATGTGTGGAGTAATAGTAGTAGATCCAGGCAGGAGTCGGTCTACTTGTCGCGGACGTGATGCCTATATACATGATCATGCCTAGATAATCTCATAATTATTCGCATTTCTATCAATTGATCGACAGTAATTTGTTCACCCACCGTAATACTTATGCTATCTTGAGAGAAGCCACTAGTGAAACCTATGGCCCTCGGGTCTATCTTTTATCATATAAGCTTTCAATCTACTTTTATTTGCATCTTTACTTTTCCAATCTATATCATAAAATACCAAAAAATATATTTATCTTATTATATTATCTCTATCAGATCTCACTTTCACAAGTGGCCGTGAAGGGATTGACAACCCCTTTATTGCGTTGGTTGCGAGTTCTTTGTTTGTTTGTGTAGGTGTGTGGGACTTTTGAGGAGCCTCCTACTGGATTGATACCTTGGTTCTCAAAAAACCGAGGGAAATACTTGCGCTACTATTGCTGCGTCACCCTTTCCTCTTCAAGGAAAACCAACGCAAGCTCAAGACGTAGCAAGAAGGATTTCTGGCGCCTCCCGGGGAGGCTTCCACCAAGTGAAGTCAAGATTCGACCTCCCGCCAACGTGCGATTTTTGGCACCGTTGCCGGGGAGGTCTTCGCTCAAGTCAAGACATACCAAGTACCCATCACAAAGTCATCTCCCTCTCATTTACATTATTTTCCATTTGCCTCTCGTTTTCCTCTCCCCCACTTCACCCTTGCTGTTTCATTCGCCCTTCTTCTGTTCGTCTTTTTGCTTTGATGTCTTACTTGGCTCGTTTGCTCGTTTGGTTGGAATAGTTGTTTATTTATTGCTAAACAGAGAACCTAAGATCTATGGATCATCATCCAATTGCTAATATTTTTAAGAGATCCAATTATGATGAACCAATCACTAGTGAGTTTTGTGCACTAGATTATCTTTATGAAGCTTTGCTCAAAATTTGTGAATCTGAAAATTATGATGAAGAAATTTATGAAGAGATTCACGATAACTCCTTGAATAAAAAGCATGATTGCAATGATTTTCCTATAAATTCTCTTGATGTCAATTGTGCTAATAATATGCAAAACCCTAAGCTTGGGGATGCTAGTTTTGCTATGTCTACTACTTGTTTCAATGATCATGATTGGGGTGATTCTTCTTATAACCTTGAAAATTTATTTAAGCCCCATGGTGAATATGAGATTGATAATGGTGTTTGCAATAATATTGAAAGTGAGTTTGGAAGAGTGTCAACTTTAGATCACACATATTTGGAATATGTTCAATCTTATCATGTTTTTGATAAAAGTGGGTTCGGAAAGGTCATGACTTTAGTTAATGTTAATCCCACTATCTTGGAAGAGTGTCAACTTTGCATGCATGTGGATCATGTTGAGAATATGTTTTGTGATAGCTATTTTTTTGAATTTTCCTATGATCCTACATGTAATTATTATGAGAGAGGAAAATATGGTCGTAGAAATTTTTATCTTATTAAATTGCCTCTCATCATGTTGAGATTGCTATCGTCTCTTTCTTCTTCCTTGCATTTGCTAGTTTTTTCTTGCCTTGCAAATTTGTTTGCTTATAATATGCCTATGCATAGGAATTATGTTAGACTTAGATGTGTTTGTCACGTGTTTCATGATGCTCTCTTTGTGCTTCAATTCTTGTCTTTCATGTGAGCATCATCAATACCTAGCTAGGGGCGTTAAACGATAGCACTTGTTGGGAGGCGACCCAATATTTTTCCTTGGTGTTATTCAATAAATTTTGCATCTACCTTCTGTTTAGATGTGTTTTCATGTTTTATTTAGTGTTTGTGCCAAGTAGAACCTATAGGATAACCTATGATGATAGTTAATTTGATTCTGCTGAAAAACAGAAACTTTGCGCTCATGAGAAAAAATTCAATAAATCACAGAAACGTGCTTTTGCATTGATTCTTTTTGCTGCTGATCAATAGACAAATTTCCAGGACGTCCTATTTTGGTAGGATTTTTAGAGTTCCAAAAGTTTGCGTTAGTTACAGATTGCTACAGACTATTCTGTTTTTGACAGATTCTGTTTTTCGTGTGTTGTTTGCTTATTTTGATGCATCTATGGCTAGTATTAAGTGGTATGAACCATAAAGAACTTGGAATACAGTAGGTTTGACACCAATATAAATAAAAAATGAGTTTATTACAGTACCTTATGTGGTGGTTTTGCTTTCTTTCACTAACGAAGCTTATGAGATTTTCTGTTGAGTTTTGTGTTGTGAAGTTTTCAAGTTTTGGATAAAGATTTGATGGACTATGGAATAACGAGTGGAAAATGTTGGGGAACGTAGCAGAAATTCAAAATTTTCTACGCATCACCAAGATCAATCTATGGAGTAATCTAGCAATGAGGGGAAGGAGAGTGCATCTACATACCCTTGTAGATCGCTAAGCAGAAGCGTTCAAGAGAACGGGGTTGAAGGAGTCGTACTCGTCGTGATCCAAGTCACCGGAGATCCTTGTGACGAACGGACGGCACCTCCGCGTTGAACACACGTACAGCCCGGTGACGTCTCCCATGCCTTGATCCAGCAAGGAGAGAGGGAGAGGTTGAGGAAGACTCCATCCAGCAGCAACACAACAGCGTGGTGGTGATGGAGGAGCGTGGTAATCCAACAGGACTTCACCAAGCACTGCGAGAGACAAGGAGAAAGAGAGGTAGGGCTGCGCCAGGGAGAGGGAAAACTCTTATATTTGGAAGCCCCAAAACCTCAAGTATATATAGGGGAGAGGGAGGGGGCTGCGCCCCCTCTAGGGTTCCCACCCCAAGGGGTGCGGCAGCCCCAAACCCATCTAGGGTGGCGGCCAGGGGGAAGAGGGGGAAACTTGCCCCCCAAGCAAGGTGGGGCGCCCCCTCCCCAAACCCTAGGCGCCTTGGACCCTTGTGGGGGGGCGCACCAGCCCACCTGGGGCTGGTCCCCCCCCCCCACTTGGCCCATACAGCCCTCTGGGGCCGGTGGCCCCACTTGGTGGACCCCCGGGACCCTTCCGGTGGTCCCGGTACGTTACAAATAGCGCCCGAAACCTTTCCGGTGACCAAAACACGACTTCCCATATATAAATCTTTCCCTCCGGACCATTCTGGAACTCCTCGTGACGTCCAGGATCTCATCCGGGACTCCGAACAACATTCAGTAACCACGTATATCTATTCCCTATAACCCTAGCGTCATCGAACCTTAAGTGTGTAGACCCTACGGGTTCGGGAACCATGCAGACATGACCTTAAGTGTGTAGACCCTACGGGTTCGGATGAACCACGATGTCAAGGACTCAATCAATCCCGTATACAATTCCCTTTGTCTAGCGGTATTGTACTTTCCCGAGATTCGGTATGCCGATACCTTGTTCAATCTCGTTACCGGCAAGTCTCTTTACTCGTTTCGTAACACATCATCCCGTGATCAACCCCTTGGTCACATTGTGCACATTATGATGATGTCCTACCGAGTGGGCCCAGAGATACCTCTCCGTTACACGGAGTGACAAATCCCAGTCTCGATTCGTGCCAACCCAACAGACACTTTTGGAGATACCCGTAGTGCACCTTTATAGCCACCCAGTTACGTTGTGACGTTTGGTACACCCAAAGCATTCCTATGGTATCCGGGAGTTGCACAATCTCATGGTCTAAGGAAATGATACTTGACATTAGAAAAGCTTTAGCATACGAACTACAGATCTTTGTGCTAGGCTTACGATTGGGTCTTGTCCATCACATCATTCTCCTAATGATGTGATCCCGTTATCAACGACATCCAATGTCCATGGTCAGGAAACCATAACCATCTATTGATCAACGAGCTAGTCAACTAGAGGCTTACTAGGGACATGGTGTTGTTTATGTACCCACACATGTATCTGAGTTTCCTATCAATACAATTATAGCATGGATAATAAACGATTTGTCATGAACAAGGAAATATAATAATAATAACTTATTTATTATTGCCTCTAGGGCATATTTCCAACAGTCTCCCACTTGCACTAGAGTCAATAATCTAGTTCACATCGCCATGTGATTAACACTGATAGGTCACATCGCCATGTGACCAACATCCAAAGAGTTTACTAGTGTCACTAAACTAGTTCACATCACCATGTGATTAAGACTCAATGAGTTCTGGGGTTTGATCATGTTTTTCTTGTGAGAGAGGTTTTAGTCAACGAGTCTGCAACATTTAGATCCGTATGTATTTCGCAAATCTCTAGGTCATATTGTAAATGCTGCTTCCACGCTCCACTTGGAGCTATTCCAAATGGTTGCTCCACTATACGTATCCGGTTTGCTACTCAGAGTCATTCGGATAGGTGTTAAATCTTGCATCGATGTAACCCTTTACGCCGAACTCTTTATCACCTCCATAATCGAGAAACATGTCCTTATTTACTCCAAGGACAATTTTTGACCGCTGTCCAATGATCCATTCCTGGATCATTCTTGTACCCCTTGACTGACTCATGGCAAGGCACACTTCTAGTGCGGTACACAGCATAGCATACTATAGAGCCTACGTCTGAAGCATAGGGGACGACCTTCGTCCTTTCTCTCTCTTCTGTCGTGGTCGAGCTTTAACTCTTAACTTCATACCTTACAACTCAGGCAAGAACTCCTTCTTTGACTGATCCATCTTGAACACCTTCAAGATCATGTCAAGGTATGTGCTCATTTGAAAGTACCATTTAGCGTTTTTGATCTATCCTCATAGATCTTGATGCTCAATGTTCAAGTAGCTTAATCCAGGTTTTCCATTGAAAAACACCTTTCAAACAACCCTATATGCTTTCCAGAAATTCTACATCATTTCCGATCAACAATATGTCAACAACATATACTCATCAGACATGCTATAGTGCTCCCACTCACTTCTTTGGAAATACAAATTTCTCATAAACTTTGTATAAACCCAAAATCTTTGATCATCTTATCAAAGTGTATATTCCAACTCCGAGATGCTTACTCCAGTCCATGGAAGGATCGCTGGAGCCAGCATACCTTTTAGCATCTTAGGATCGAGAAAACCTTTCTAATTGTATCACATACAACCTTTCCTTATGAAGACTGGTAAGGAAACTCGTTTTGACATCCATCTGCCTGATTTCATGAATGCAGCTAATGCTAACATGATTCCGACGGACTTAAGCATCGATACGGATGAGAAAATCTCATCATAGTCAACTCCTTGAACTTGTGAAAAAACTCATCGCCACAAGTCGAGCTTCATAGACGGTGACATTACCGTCCACGTCCGTCTTCTTCTTAAAGATCCATTTATCTCAATGGCTTGCCGATCATCGGGCAAGTCCACCAAAGTCCATGCTTTGTTCTGATACATGGATCCTATCTCGGATTTCATGGCTTCTAACCATTTGTCGGAATATGGGCCCACCATCGCTTCTCCATAGCTCATAGGTTCATTGTTGTCTAGCAACATGACCTTCAAGACAGGATTACTGTACCACTCTGAAGTAGTACGCATCCTTGTCACCCTACGAGGTACGGTAGTGACTTGATCCAAAACTTCATGATCACTATCATAAGCTTCTACTTCAATTGGTGTAGGCGCCACAGGAACAACTTCCTGTGCCTTGCTACACACTAGTTGAAGTGATGGTTCAATAACCTCATCAAGTCTCCACCATCCTCCCACTCAATTCTTTCGAGAGAAACTTTTCCTCGAGAAAGGACCCGATTCAAGAAACAATCCCTATTGCTTTCGGATCTGAATTAGGAGGTATACCCAACTTTTCTTGGGTGTCCTATGAAGATGCATTTTATCCGCTTTGAGTTCGAGCTTATCAACCTGAAACTTTTTCACATAAGTGTCGCAGCCCCAAACTTTTAATAAACGACAACTTAGGTTTCTCCAAACCATAGTTCAAACGATGTCGTCTCAAAGGAATCACGTGGTGCCCTATGAAAGTGAGTGCGGTTGTCTCTAATGCCTAACCCATGAACGATAGTGGTAATTTGATAAGAGACATCATGGTACGCACCATATCCAATAGGGTGCAACTATGATGTTCGGACACACCATCACACTATGGTGTTCCAGGCGGTATTAATTGTGAAACAATTTCCACAGTATCTTAATTGCGTGCCAACGCTTGTAACTCAGATACTCATCTCCATGATCATATCATAGACATTTTATCCTCTTGTCAAGATGATCTTCAACTTCACTCTGAAATTACTTGAACCATTCAATAATTCAGACTTGTGTTTCATCAAGTAAATATACTCAGTATCTACTCAAATCATCCGTGAAGTAAGAACATAACGATATCCACTGCGTGCCTCAGCACTCATTGGACTGCACACATCAAAATGTATTACTTCCAACAAGTTGCTTTCTTGTTCCATTTTACTGAAAACGAGGCTTTCAGTCATCTTGCCCATGTGGTATGATTTGCATGTCTCAAGTGATTCAAAATCAATTGAGTTCAAATGGTCCATTTGCATGGAGTTTCTTCATGCATATACACCAATAGACATGGTTCGCATGTCTCAAACTTTTCAAAACGAGTGAGTCCAAAGATCCATCAACATGGAGCTTCTTCATGCGTTTTATACCAATATGACTTAGTGCCACAAGTATGTGGTACTATCATTACTATCTTATATCTTTTGGCATGAACATGTGTATCACTACGATCGAGATTCAATAAACCATTCATTTTAGGTGCAAGACCATTGAAGGTATTATTCAAATAAACAGAGTAACCATTATTCTGCTTAAATGAATAACCGTATTGCGATAGACATAATCCAATCATGTCTATGCTCAACGCAAACGCCAAATAACAATTATTTAGGTTTAACACCAATCTCGATGGTAGACGGAGCGTGCGATGCTTGATCGCATCATCCTTGGAAACACTTCCAACACATATCGTCAGCTCAGCTTTAGCTAGTCTCCGTTTATTCCGCATCTTTTATTTTGAGTTACCAACACTTAGCAACCGAACCGGTATCTAATACCCTGGTGCTACTAGGAGTACTAGTAAAGTACACATTAACATAATGTATATCCAATATACTTCCATCGACCTTGCCTGCCTTCTTATCTACTAAGTATCTAGGGTGATTCTGCTTTAGTGTCCGTTCCTCTCATTACAGAAGCACTTAGTCTCGGGTTTGGGTTCAACCTTGGGTTTTCACTAGAGCAGCAACTGTTTTGCCGTTTCATGAAGTATCCCTTCTTGCCCTTGACCTTCTTGAAACTAGTGGTTTTACCAACCATCAACAATTGATGCTCCTTCTGTTGGGGAACGTAGCAGAAATTCAAAATTTTCCTACGAGTCACCAAGATCTATCTATGGAGAGACTAGCAATGAGGGGAAGGAGAGTGCATCTACATACCCTTGTAGATCGCTAAGCGGAAGCGTTCAAGAGAACGGGGTTGAAAGAGTCGTACTCGTCGTGATCCAAATCACTGGAGATCCTAGTGCCGAACGGACGGCACCTCCGCGTTCAACACACGTACAGCCCGGTGACGTCTCCCATGCCTTGATCCAGCAAGGAGAGAGGGAGAGGTTGAGGAAGACTCCATCCAGCAGCAGCACAACGGCGTGGTGGTGATGGAGGAGCGTGGCAATCCTGCAGGGCTTTGCCAAGCACCGCGAGAGAGGAGGAGGACTTGGGAGAGGGGGAGGGCTGCGCCAGAACTTATGGTGCGGCTGCCCTCCCACCCCTCCACTATTTATAGGTGGGAGAGCGGGGGGGCATCCCCTTTAGAACCCATCTAGGGTTGGAGGCGGCGGCCAAGGGGGGAGGAGTGCCTCCCAAGTCAAGTGGAGGCCCTCCCCTTTAGGGTTTCCCCTCTCCCATGCGCATGGGCCTTGGGGAGGCTGGTGCCCCTGGCCCATTAAGGCTAGGGCGCCCCCTTACAGCCCATGCTGCTGTATTGGACGTGGTGGAACATTTTCTGGACCTCCGGACCCCTCCGGAATCCTCCGGAACCTTCTGGAAGCTTCCCGGTACAATACCGAAAAACCTGAACTTTTCCCGGAACCCGAACAACAACTTTTCATATATAAATCTTTACCTCCGGACCATTCCGGAACTCCGTGTGACGTCCGGGATCTCATCCGGAAATCCGAACAACATTCGGTAACCACATACAAACTTCCTTTATAACCCTAGCGTCATCGAACTTTAAGTGTGTAGACCCTACGGGTTCGGGAACCATGCAGACATGACCGAGACGTTCTCCGGTCAATAACCAACAGCGGGATCTGGATACCCATGTTGGCTCCCACATGTTCCACGATGATCTCATCGGATGAACCACGATGTCAAGGACTCAATCGATCCCGTATACAATTCCCTTTGTCTAGCGGTATTGTACTTGCCCGAGATTCGATCGTCGGTATGCCGATACCTTGTTCAATCTCGTTATCGGCAAGTCTCTTTACTCGTTCCGTAACACATCATCCCGTGATCAACCCCTTGGTCACATTGTGCACATTATGATGATGTCCTACCGAGTGGGCCCAGAGATACCTCTCCGTCAACCGGAGTGACAAATCCCAGTCTCGATTCGTGCCAACCCAACAGACACTTTCGGAGATACCCGTAGTGCACCTTTATAGCCACCCAGTTATGTTGTGACGTTTGGTACACCCAAAGGATTCCTACGGTATCCGGGAGTTGCACAATCTCATGGTCTAAGGAAATTATACTTGACCTTAGAAAAGCTTTAGCATACGAACTACACAATCTTTGTGCTAGGCTTAGGATTGGGTATTGTCCATCACATCATTCTCCTAATGATGTGAACCCGTTATCAACGACATCCAATGTCCATGGTCAGGAAACCGTAACCATCTATTGATCAACGAGCTAGTCAACTAGAGGCTTACTAGGGACATGGTGTTGTCTATGTATCCACACATGTATCTGAGTTTCCTATCAATACAATTATAGCATGGATAATAAACGATTATCATGAACAAGGAAATATAATAATAATAACTAATTTATTATTGCCTCTAGGGCATATTTCCAATAGTCTCCCACTTGCACTAGAGTCAATAATCTAGTTCACATCACCATGTGATTAACATTGACAGGTCACATCACCAAGTGACCAACATCCAAAGAGTTTACTAGTGTCACTAAACTAGTTCACATCATCATGTGATTAAGACTCAATGAGTTCTGGGGTTTGATCATGTTTTGCTTGTGAGAGAGGTTTTAGTCAATGGGTCTGCAACAATCAGATCCGTATGTACTTCGCAAATCTTTAGGTCATATTGTAAATGCTGCTACCACACTCCACTTGGAGCTATTCCAAATGGTTGCTCCACTATACGTATCTGGTTTGCTACTCAGAGTCACTCGGATAGGTGTTAGAGCTTGCATCGACGTAACCCTTTACGTCGAACTCTTTATCACCTCCATAATCGAGAAATATGTCCTTATTTACTCCAAGGACAATTTTGACCGCTGTCCAATGATCCATTCCTGGATCATTCTTGTACCCCTTGACTGACTCATGGCAAGGCACACTTCCGGTGCGGTACACAGCATAGCATACTATAGAGCCTACGTCTGAAACATAGGGGACGGCCTTCATCCTTTGTCTCTCTTCTGCCGTGGTCAAGCTTTAAATCTTAACTTCATACCTTACAACTCAGGCAAGAACTCCTTCTTGACTGATCCATCTTGAACACCTTCAAGATCATGTCAAGGTATGTGCTCATTTGAAAGTACCATTTAGCGTTTTTGATCTATCCTCATAGATCTTGATGCTCAATGTTCAAGCAGCTTATTCCAGGTTTTCTATTGAAAACACCTTTTAAATAACCCTATATGCTTTCCAGAAATTCTACATCACTTCTGATCAACAATATGTCAACAACATTTACTCATCAGAAATTCTATAGTACCCCCACTCACTTCGTTGGAAATACAAGTTTCTCATAAACTTTGTATAAACCCAAAATCTTTGATCATCTGATGAAAGCGTACATTCCAACTCCGAGATGCTTACTCTAGTACTTAGAAGGACTGCTGGAGCTTTGCATACTTGTTAGCGTCTTTCAGGATTGTCAAAACCTTCTGGGTTGTATCACATACAACCTTTCCCCAAGAAAACTGTCAAGGAAACAATGTTTTTTGACATCCTATATGCAAGATTTCATAAATAATGCAGTAACTGCTAATCCAATTCCAACAGACTCTTAGCATCGCGACGAGTGAGAAAGCCTCACCGTAGTCAACTCCTTGAACTTGTCGGAAAACAGCTTTAACGACAAGTCGAGCTTTCTTAATGGTGATTCTTACCATCATTGTCTGTCTTCCTTTTAAAATCCATTTTTACCCAATGGCCTTACGACCATCAAGTATTTCTTCCAAAGTCATGGATCCTCTCTTAGATTTTATGGCCTCGAGCCATTCGTCGGAATCCAGGCCCACCATCGCTTCTCCATAGTTCATAGGTTCATTGTTGTTTAGCAACATGACCTCCAAGACAGAATTACGTACTACTCTGAAGCAGTACGCATCCTCGTCGACCTACGAGGTTTGGTAGTGACTTGATCCGAAGTTTCATGATCACTATCATAAGCTTCTACTTCAATTGGTGTAGGTGCCACAGGAACAACTTCCTGTGCCCTGCTACACACTAGTTGAAGTGATGGTTCAACAACCTCATCAAGTCTCCACCATCCTCCCACTCAATTTTTTCGAGAGAAACTTTTCCTCGAGAAAGGACCCGATTCAAGAAACAATCTCTATTGCTTTCGGATCTGAATTAGGAGGAATACCCAACTGTTTTGGGTGTCCTATGAAGATGCATTTAATCCGCTTTGGGTTCGAGCTTATCAACCTGAAACTTTTCACATAAGCGTCGCAGCCCCAAATTTTTAAGAAACGACAACTTAGGTTTCTCCAAACCATAGTTCAAATGGTGTCATCTCAACGGAATTACGTGGTGCCCTATTAAAGTGAGTGCAGTTGTCTCTAATGCCTAACCCATGAACGAGAGTGGTAATTCGATAAGAGACATCATGGTATGCACCATATCCAATAGGGTGCAACTATGATGTTCGGACACACCATCACACTATGGTGTTCTAGGCGGTATTAATTGTGAAACAATTTCCATAATGTCTTAATTACGTGCCAAAGCTCGTAACTCAGATACTCATCTCTATGATCATATCATGGACATTTTATCTTCTTGTCATGATGATCTTCAACTTCACTCTGAAATTACTTGAACCATTCAATAGTTCAGACTTGTGTTTCATCAAGTAAATATACTTAGTATCTACTTAAATCATCCGTGAAGTAAGAACATAACGATATTCACTGCATGCCTCAGCACTCATTGGACTGCACACATCAAAATGTGTTACTTCCAACAAGTTGCTATCTTATTACATTTTACTGAAAACTAGGCTTTTCAGTCATCTTGCCCATGTGGTATGATTTGCATTTCTCAAGCGATTCAAAATCAAGTGAGTCCAAACAATCCATCTGCATGGAGTTTCTTCATGCGTATACACCAATAGACATGGCTCGCATGTCTCAAACTTTTCAAAAACGAGTGAGCCCAAAGATCCATCAATATGGAGCTTCTTCATGCGTTTTTATACCAATATGACTTACATGGCAGTGCCACAAGTAAGTGGTCCTATCATTACTATCTTATATCTTTTGGCATGAAAATGTGTATCATTATGATCGAGATTCAATAAACCATTCATTTTAGGTGCAAGACCATTGAAGGTATTATTCAAAAAAACAAAGTAACCATTATTCTCCTTAAATGAATAACCATATTGCGATAGACATAATCCAATCATGTCTATGCTCAACGCAAACACCAAATAACAATTATTTAGGTTTAACACCAATCTCGATGGTAGAGGGAGCGTGCGATCCTTGATCACATCAACCTTGGAAACACTTCCAACACATATCGTCAGCTCACCTTTAGATAGTCTCCGTTTATTCCGTAGCTTTTATTTCGAGTTACTAACACTTAGCAACCGAACCGGTATCTAATACCCTGGTGCTACTAGGAGTACTAGTAAAGTACACATTAACATAATGTATATCCAATATACTTCGGTCGACCTTGGCTGCCTTCTTATCTACCAAGTATCTAGGGTGGTTCTGCTTTAGTGTTCGTTCCTCTTATTACAGAAGCACTTAGTCTCGGGTTTGGGTTCAACCTTGGGTCTTCACTAAAACAGCAACTGTTTTGCCGTTTCATGAAGCATCCCTTCTTGCCCTTGCCCTTCTTGAAACTAGTGGTTTCACTAACCATCAACAATTGATGCTCCTTCTTGATTTCTACATTCGCGGTGTCGAACATTGCGAATAGCTCAAGGATCATCATATCTATCCCTGTTATGTTATAGTTCATCACGAAGCTCTAGTAGCTTGGTGGCAATGTCTTTGGAGAAACATCACTATCTCATCTAGCAGATCAACTCCCACTCGATCCAAGTGATTGTTGTACCCAAACAATCTGAGTACAAGCTCAACAATTGAGACCTTCTCCCTTAGTTTGTAGGCTAGAAAACTCGTCGGATGTCTCATACCTCTTGACGTGGGCACGAGCCTGAAATCCCAATTCCAGCTCTTGGAACATCTCATATGTTCTGCGACATTTCAAAAAATGTCTTCTGTGCCTCAATTCTAAAGCATTTAACATTACCGAACTATCATGTAGTCATCAAAACGTGTATGTCAGATGTTCGCAACATCCACAGACCATGTTCGAGGTCCAGTACACCGAGCGGTGCATTAAGGACATAAGCCTTCTACTGTCCGCATATTGCTACTGTCAACTTTCAACTCTATTTTCTCTAGGAACATATCTAAAACAGTAGAACTAAAGCGCGAGCTTATGACATGGTTTGCAAAGGGTTTTTGACTATGTTCAGGATAAATAAGTTCCTCTAATGAACTCCCACTCAGATAGACATCCCTCTAGTCATCTAAGTGATTACATGATTCGAGTCAACTAGGCCGTGTCCGATCATCACGTGAGACGGACTAGTCATCATCGGTGAACATCTTCATGTTGATCGTATCTACCATACGACTCATGCTCGACCTTTCGGTCTCTTGTGTTTCGAGGCCATGTCTGTACATGCTAGGCTCGTCAAGTCAACCTAAGTGTTTCGCGTGTGTAAATCTGGCTTACACCCGTTGTATGTGAACGTTAGAATCTATCACACACGATCATCACGTGGTGCTTCGAAACAACGAACTTTCGCAATGGTGCACAGTTAGGGGGAACACTTTCTTGAAATTTTAATGAGGGATCATCTTATTTACTATCGTCGTTCTAAGCAAATAAGATGCATAAACATGATAAACAACACATGCAATCAAAATAGTGACATGATATGGCCAATATCATTTTGCTCCTTTTTGATCTCCATCTTCGGGGCTCCATGATCATCATCGTCACCGGCATGACACCATGATCTCCATCATCATGATCTCCATCATCGTGTCTCCATGGAATTGTCTCGCCAACTCATTACTTCTACTACTATGGCTACCGGTTAGCAATAAAGTAAAGTAATTACATGGCGTTGTTCAATGACATGCAGGTCATACAATAAATAAAGACAACTCCTATGGCTCCTGCCGGTTGTCATACTCATCGACATGCAAGTCGTGATTCCTATTACAAGAACATGATCAATCTCATACATCACATATCATTCATCACATTATTTTTGGCCATATCACATCACATAGCATACCCTGCAAAAACAAGTTAGACGTCCTCTAATTATTGTTTGCATGTTTTACGTGGCTGCTATGGGTTTCTAGCAAGAACGTTTCTTACCTAAGCAAAAACCACAACGTGATATGTCAATTGCTATTTACCCTTCATAAGGACCCTTTTCATCGAATCCGATCCGACTAAAGTGGGAGAGACTGGCACCCGCTAGCCACCTTATGCAACAAGTGCATGTCAGTCGGTGGAACCTGTCTCACGTAAGTTTACGTGTAAGGTCGGTCTGGGCCGCTTCATCCCACAATGCCGCCGAATCAAGATTGGACTAGTAACGGTAAGCATATTGAACAAAATCAATGCCCACAACTACTTTGTGTTCGACTCATGCAAAGAATCTATGCAATAGACCTAGCTCATGATGCCACTGTTGTGGAACGTAGCAGAAATTCAAAATTTTCCTACGAGTCACCAAGATCTATCTATGGAGAGACTAGCAACGAGGGGAAGGAGAGTGCATCTACATACCCTTGTAGATCGCTAAGCGGAAGCGTTCAAGAGAACGGGGTTGAAGGAGTCGTACACGTCGTGATCCAAATCACCGGAGATCCTAGTGCCGAACGGACGACACCTCCGCGTTCAACACACATACAGCCCGGTGACGTCTCCCATGCCTTGATCCAGCAAGGAGAGAGGGAGAGGTTGAGGAAGACTCCATCCAGCAGCAGCACAACGGCGTGGTGGTGATGGAGGAGCGTGGCAATCCTGCAGGGCTTTGCCAAGCACGGCGGGAGAGGAGGAGGACTTGGGAGAGGGGGAGGGCTGCGCCAGAACTTGTGGTGCGGCTGCCCTCCCACCCCTCCACTATTTATAGGTGGGAGAGAGGGGGGAGGTCCCTTTAGAACCCATCTAGGGTTGGGGGCGGCGGCCAAGGGGGGAGGAGTGCCTCCCAAGTCAAGTGGAGGCCCTCCCCTTTAGGGTTTTCCCTCTCCCATGTGCATGGGCCTTGGGGCGGGGGGCTGGTGCCCCTGGCCCATTAAGGCTAGGGCGCCCCCTTACAGCCCATGCTGCTGTATTGGACGTGGTGG
Source organism: Triticum aestivum (assembly GCF_018294505.1). Classification (NCBI taxonomy): domain Eukaryota; kingdom Viridiplantae; phylum Streptophyta; class Magnoliopsida; order Poales; family Poaceae; genus Triticum; species Triticum aestivum. The sequence continues at coordinate 30,473,345 of NC_057801.1, read as the reverse complement.
AACATTTTCCGGACCTCCGGACCCATCCGGAATCCTCCGGAACCTTCTGCAAGCTTCCCGGTACAATACCGAAAAAACCCGAACTTTTCCCGGAACCCGAACAACAACTTTACATATATAAATCTTTACCTCCGGACCATTCCAGAACTCCTTGTGACGTCCTGGATCTCATCCGGGACTCCGAACAACATTCGGTAACCACATACAAACTTTCTTTATAACCCTAGCGTCATCGAACCTTAAGTGTGTAGACCCTACGGGTTCGGGAACCATGCAGACATGACCGAGACATTGTCCAGTCAATAACCGACAGCGGGATCTAGATACCCATGTTGGCTCCCACATGTTCCACGATGATCTCATCGGATGAACCACGATGTCAAGGACTCAATCGATCCCGTATACAATTCCCTTTGTCTAGCGGTATTGTACTTGCCCGAGATTCGATCGTCGGTATGCCGATACCTTGTTCAATCTCGTTACCAGCAAGTCTCTTTACTCGTTCTGTAACACATCATCCCGTGATTAACCCCTTGGTCACATTGTGCACATTATGATGATGTCCTATCGAGTGGGCCCAGAGATACCTCTCCGTCAACCGGAGTGACAAATCCCAGTCTCGATTCGTGCCAACCCAACAGACACTTTCGGAGATACCCGTAGTGCACCTTTATAGCCACCCAGTTACGTTGTGATGTTTGGTACACCCAAAGCATTCCTACGGTATTCGGGAGTTGCACAATCTAATGGTCTAAGAAAATGATACTTGACATTAGAAAAGCTTTAGCATACGAACTACACGATCTTTGTGCTAGGCTTAGGATTGGGTCTTGTCCATCACATCATTCTCCTAATGATGTGATCCCGTTATCAACGATATCCAATGTCCATGGTCAGGAAACCGTAACCATCTATTGATCAACGAGCTAGTCAACTAGAGGCTTACTAGGGACATGGTGTTGTCTCTGTATCCACACATGTATCTGAGTTTCCTATCAATACAATTATAGCATGGATAATAAACGATTATCATGAACAAGGAAATATAATAATAATAACTAATTTATTATTGCCTCTAGGGCATATTTCCAACACCTTCTTGATTCCTACTTTCGCGGTGTCAAACATCGTGAATATCTCAAGGATCATCATATCTATCCCTGATATGTTATAGTCCATCATGAAGCTCTAGCAGCTTGGTGGAAATGACTTTGGAGAAACATCACTATCTCATCTGGAAGATCAACTCCCACTTGATTCAAGTGATTGTAGTACTCAGACAATCTGAGCACAAGCTCAATGATTGAGCTTTTCTCCCTTAGTTTGCAGGCTAAGAAAATCGTCGGAGGTCTTATACCTCTTGACGTGGGCATGAGCCTGAAATCTCAATTTCAGCCCTCGAAACATCTCACATGTTCCACGACGTTTTGAAATCGTCTTTGGTGCCTCATGTCTAAACCGTTTAACTGAACTATCACGTAGTTATCAAAACGTGTATGTCAAATGTTCGTAACATCCACAGACGACGTTCAAGGTTCAGCACACCGAGCGGTGCATTAAGGACATAAGCCTTCTACGAAGCAATGAGGACAATCCTCAGTTTACGGACCCAGTCCGCATAATTGCTACCATCAACTTTCAACTAAATTTTCTCTAGGAACATATCTAAAACAGTAGAACTAAAGCGCGAGCTACGACATAATTTGCAAAGATGTTTTGACTATGTTCAGGATAATTGAGTTCATCTTATGAACTCCCACTCAGATAGACATCCCTCTAGTCATCTAAGTGATAACATGATCCGAGTCAACTAGGTCGTGTCCGATCATCACGCGAGACGGACTAGTCATCATCAGTGAACATCTGCATGTTGATCGTATCCACTATACGACTCATGCTCGACCTTTCGGTCTCTTGTGTTCCGAGGCCATGTCTGTACATGCTAGGCTCGTCAAGTCAACCTAAGTGTTTCGCGTGTGTAAATCTGGCTTGCACCCGTTGTATGTGAATGTTAGAATCTATCACACCCGATCATCACGTGGTGCTTCGAAACAACGAACTTTCACAATAGTGCACAGTTAGGGGGAACACTTTCTTGAAATTTTAATGAGGGATCATCTTATTTACTACCGTCGTTCTAAGCAAATAAGATGCATAAACATGATAAACATCACATGCAATCAAAAAGTGACATGATATGGCCAATATCGTTTTGCTCCTTTTGATCTCCATCTTCGGGGCTCCATGATCATCATCGTCACCGGCATGACACCATGATCTCCATCATCGTCACCGGCATGACACCATGATCTCCATCATTGTGTCTTCATGAAGTTGTCTTGCCAACTATTACTTCTACTACTATGGCTAACGGTTTAGCAATAAAGTAAAGTAATTACATGGCGTTGCTCAATGACACGCAGGTCATACAATAAATTAAGACAACTCCTATGGCTCCTCCTGGTTGTCTTACTCATCGACATGCAAGTCGTGATTCCTATTACAAGAACATGATCAATCTCATACATCACATATCATTCATCACATTCTGTTTGGCCATATCACATCACATAGCATACCCTGCAAAAACAAGTTAGACGTCCTCTAATTGTTGTTTGCATGTTTTACGTGGCTGCTATGGGTTTCTAGCAAGAACGTTTCTTACCTATGCAAAAACCACAACGTGATATGTCAATTGCTATTTACCCTTCATAAGGACCCTTTTCATCGAATCCGATCCGACTAAAGTGGGAGAGACTGGCACCCGCTAGCCACCTTATGCAACAAGTGCATGTCAGTCGGTGGAACCTGTCTCACGTAAGTTTACGTGTAAGGTCGGTCCGGACCGCTTCATCCCACAATACCGTCGAAACAAGATTGGACTAGTAACGGTAAGCATAATGAACAAAAATCAACGCCCACAACTACTTTGTGTTCTACTCATGCATAGAATCTACGCACTAGACCTAGCTTGATGCCACTGTTGGGGAATGTAGCAGAAATTCAAAATTTTCTACGCATCACCAAGATCAATCTATGGAGTAATCTAGCAACAAGGGGAAGGAGAGTGCATCTACATACCCTTGTAGATCGCTAAGCAGAAGCGTTCAAGAGAACGGGGTTGAAGGAGTCGTACTCGTCGTGATCCAAGTCACCGGAGATCCTAGTGCCGAACGGACGGCACCTCTGCGTTCAACACACGTACAGCCCGGTGACGTCTCCCATGCCTTGATCCAGCAAGGAGAGAGGGAGAGGTTGAGGAAGACTCCATCCAGCAGCAACACAACATCGTGGTGGTGATGGAGGAGCGTGGTAATCTAGCAGGGCTTCGCCAAGCACCGCGAGAGACAAGGAGAAAGAGAGGTAGGGCTGCGCCAATGAGAGGGAAAACTCTTATATTTGGCAGCCCCAAAACCTCAAGTATATATAGGGGAGAGGGATAGGGCTGCGCCCCCTCTAGGGTTCCCACCCCAAGGGGTTCGGCAGCCCCAAACCCATCTAGGGTGGCGGCCAAGGGGGGAAGAGGGGGAAACTTGCCCCCCAAGCAACGTGGGGCGCCCCCTCCCCAAACCCTAGGCGCCTTGGGCCCTTGTGGGGGGGCGCACCAGCCCACTTGGGGCTGGTCCCCTGCCACACTTGGCCCATACAGCCCTCTGGGGCCGGTGGCCCCACTTGGTGGACCCCCGGGACCCTCCCGGTGGTCCCGGTACGTTACCGATAGCGCCCGAAACCTTTTCGGTGACCAAAACAGGACTTCCCATATATAAATCTTTACCTCTGGACCATTCCGTAACTCCTCGTGACGTCCGGGATCTCATCCGGGACTCCGAACAACATTCGGTTACCACGTATATCTATTCCCTATAACCCTAGCGTCAGCGAACCTTAAGTGTGTAGACCCTACGGGTTCGGGAACCATGCAGCCATGACCTAGACATTCTCTGGTCAATAACCAACAGCAGGATGTGGATACCCATGTTGGCTCCCACATGTTCCACGATGATCTCATCGGATGAACCACGATGTCAAGGACTCAATCAATCCCTATACAATTCCCTTTGTCTAGCGGTATTGTACTTGCCCGAGATTCGATCGTCGGTATGCCGATACCTTGTTCAATCTCGTTACCGGCAAGTCTCTTTACTCGTTCCGTAACACATCATCCCGTGATCAACCCCTTGGTCACATTGTGCACATTATGATGATGTCCTACCGAGTGGGCCCAGAGATACCTCTCCGTTACACGGAGTGACAAATCCCAGTCTCGATTCGTGGCAACTCAACAGACACTTTCGGAGATACTCGTAGTGCACCTTTATAGCCACCCAGTTACGTTGTGACGTTTGGTACACCCAAAGCATTCCTACGGTATCCGGGAGTTGAACAATCTCATGGTCTAAGGAAATGATACTTGACATTAGAAAAGCTTTAGCATACGAACTACACGATCTTTGTGCTAGGCTTACTATTGGGTCTTGTCCATCACATCATTCGGCTAATGATGTGATCCCGTTATCAACGACATCCAATGTCCATGGTCAGGAAACCGTAACCATCTATTGATCAACGAGCTAGTTAACTAGAGGCTTACTATGGACATGGTGTTGTCTATGTACCCACACATGTATCTGAGTTTCCTATCAATACAATTATAGCATGGATAATAAACGATTTATCATGAACAAGGAAATATAATAATAATAACTTATTTATTATTGCCTCTAGGGCATATTTCCAACAACAAAAGCCTAAGCTTGGGGATGCCCATGGCACCCCAAGATATTCAAGAATAGCCAAAAGCCTAAGCTTGGGGATGCCCCCGGAAGGCATCCCCTCTTTCGTCTTTGTTCATTTGTAACTTTACTAGCAGCTATATTTTTATTCGCCACATGATATGTGTTTTGCTTGGAGCGTCGTGTATGATAGTAGTATTTGCTTTTTAGTTTACCACAATCATCCTTTCTGTACACACCTTTTGGGAGAAGCCTACTTGATTGAAATTTATTAGAATACTCTATATGCTTCACTTATATCTTTTGAGCTAGATAGTTTTTGCTCTAGTGCTTCACTTATATCTTTTAGAGCACGGCAGTGGCTTAATTTTGTAAAAATTGCTAGTCTCTCATGCTTCACTTATATTATTTTGAGAGTCTCTTAGAACAGCATGGTATTTGCTATGGTTATAAAATTGGTCCTAGAATGACGAGCATCCAAGTTGGTATAATAAAAACTATCATAGGAACTGAATTGGATGCTATGATCAATTTGATACTTGATAATTGTTTTGAGATATGGAGGTAGTGATATTAAAGTCATGCTAGTTAGGTGATTATGAATTTAAAGAATGCTTGTGTTGAAGTTAGCAAGTCCCTTAGCATACACATATGGTTAAAGTTTTGTAACAAATTTGAAACATGAAGTGTCCTTGGATTTTGCATCCTTATGAGTGGCGGTCGGGGACGAGCGATTGTCTTTTCCTACCAATCTATCCCTCTAGGAGCATGCGCGTAGTGCTTGGTTTTTGATGACTTCTAAATTTTTGCAATAAGTATATGAGTTCTTTTGACTAATGTTGAGCCCATGGATTATACACGCTTTTACCTTTCCATCATTGTTAGTCTCTTCGATATCGTGCATTGCCTTTTCTCACCTTGAGAGTTGGTGCAAACTTCGCCAGTGCATCCAAACCCCATGATATGATACGCTCTATCACATATAAACCTCCTTATATCTTCCTCAAAACAGCCACCATACCTACCTATTACGGCATTTCCATAGCCATTCCGAGATATATTGCCATGCAACTTTCCACCGTTTCGTTTATCATCATGACACGCATTACTTTTGTCATATTGCCATTGCATGATCATGTAGTTGCCATCGTATTTGTGGCAAAGCCACCATGCATAATTTTTCATACATGTCACTCTTGATTCATTGCATCATCCCGGTACACCATCGGAGGCATTCATATAGAGTCATATCTTGTTCTAGTTTTGAGTTATAATTCATGTCTTGTAATCAATAAAAGTGTGATGATCATCATTATTAGAGCATTGTCACCCAAAATAATATAAAAAATAAAAAAGGCCAAAAAAGGCCCAAAAAAAGAAAAAAAATGGGGCAATGTTACTATCTCTTTTTCCACACTTGTACTTTAAAATAGCACCATGTTCTTCATATAGAGAGTCTCATATGTTGTCACTTCCATATACTAGTGGGAATTTTTCATTATAGAACCTGGCTTGTATATTCCTACAATGGGCTTCCTCAAATGCCCTAGGTCTTCGTGAGCAAGCAAGTTGGATGCACACCCACTAGTTTTCTTTTGTTGAGCTTTCATTCATTTGTAGCTCTAGTGCATCCATTGCATGGCAATCCCTACTCCTCATGTTGACATCAATTGATGGGCATCTCCATAGCCCCTTGATTATGCTCGACAATGTGAGACTTTCTCCTTTTTTGTCTTCTCCACACAATCCCCATCATCATATTCTATTCCACCCATAGTGCTATATCCATGGCTCACGCTCATGTATTGCGTGAAGGTACAAAAAGTTTGAGATTATTTAAGTATGAAACAATTGCTTGGCTTGTCATCGGGGGTGTAGAATTTGTGAACATTTTTTGTGTGACGAAAATGAAGCATAGCCTAACTATATGATTTTGTAGGGATGAACTTTCTTTAGCCATGTTATTTTGAGAAGACATGATTGCTTTTATTAGTATGCTTAAAGTATTACTGTTTCTTATGTCAATATGAACTTTTATTTTGAATCATTTGGATCTGAACATTCATGCCACAATAAAGAGAAATACATTGAGAATTATGCTAGGTAGCATTCCACATTAAAAATTCTGTTTTTATCATTTACCTGCTCGAGGACGAGCAGGAATTAAGCTTGGGGATGCTTGATACGTCTCCAACGTATCTATAATTTTTGATTTTTTCATGCTATTATATTACCTGTTTTGGATGTTTATGGACTTTATTTTACACATTTATATCACTTTTGGGACTAACCTACTAACCAGAGGCCCAGCCTGTATTGCTGTTTTTTTGCCTATTTCAGTATTTCGAAGAAAAGGAATATCAAATGGAGTCCAAACGGAATGAAACCTTCGCGGGCATAATTTTTGGAACGAATGTGATCCAGAGGACTTGGAGTGCAAGTCAAGAAGCGATCGAGGCGGCCACGAGGGTGGAGGGCGCGCCCACCCCCTTGGGCGCGCCCCCTATCTCGTGGGCCCCTCGGGCGGCCACCGACGTACTTCTTCCTCCTATATATACCCATGTACCCTGAAAACATCCAGGAAGCCACCGAAACACAATTTCCACCACCGTAACCTTTCTGTATCCGCGAGATCCCATCTTGGAGTCTCCGCCGGAGCTCCGCCGGAGGGGAATCGACCACGAAGGGCATCTACATCAACTGTTGGAAATATGACCTAGAGGCAATAATAAAAGGATTATTATTATATTTCCTTGTTCATGATAATTGCCTTTTATTCATGCTATAATTGTATTATCCGGAAATCGTAATACACATGTGAATACATAGACAACAATACGTCCCTAGTGAGCCTCTAGTTGACTAGCTCGTTGATCAACAGATAGTCATGGTTTCCTGACTATGGAAATTTTATGTCATTGATAACGGGATCACATCATTAGGAGAATGATGTGATGGACAAGACCCAATCCTAAGCATAGCACAAGATCGTGTAGTTCGTTTGCTAGAGCTTTTCCAATATCAAGTATCCTTTCCTTAGACCATGAGATTGTGTAACTCCTGGATATCGTAGGAGTGCTTTGGGTGTACCAAACGTCACAACGTAACTAGGTGACTATAAAGGTGCACTACAGGTATCTCCGAAAGTGTCTATTGGGTTGACATGGATCGAGACTGGGATTTGTCACTCCGTATGATGGAGAGGTATCTCTGGGCCCACTCGGTAATGCATCATCATAATGAGCTCAAAGTGACCAAGTGTCTGGTCACGAGATCCTGCATTACAGTACGAGTAAAGTGACTTGCCGGTAACAAGATTGAACGAGGTATTGGGATACCGACGATCGAATCTCGGGCAAGTAACGTACCGATTGACAAAGGGAATTGTATACGGGGTTGCTTAAATCCTCGACGTCGTGGTTCATCCGATGAGATCATCGAGGAGTATGTCGGAGCCAACATGGGTATCCAGATCCTGCTGTTGGTTATTGACCGCAGATCCGTCTCGGTCATGTCTACATGTTTCCCGAACCCGTAGGGTCTACACACTTAAGGTTCGGTGACGCTAGGGTTGTATGAATATGAGTATGCAGCAAACCGAAAGTTGTTCGGAGTCCCGGATGAGATCCCGGACGTCACGAGGAGTTCCGGAATGGTCCGGAGGTAAAGAATTATATATGTGAAGTCGAGTTTCGGCCATCGGGAAAGTTTTGGGGGTCACCGGTATTGTACCGGGACCACCGGAAGGGTCCCGGGGGTCCACCGGGTGGGGCCACCCATCCCGGAGGGCCCCATGGGCTGAAGTGGGAGGGGAACCAGCCCCTGGTGGCCTGGTGCGCCCCCCAGGCCCCCCTCTGCGCCTAGGGTTGGGAACCCTAGGGGAGGGGGCGCCTCCACTTGCCTTGGGGGGCACTCCACCCCCTGGCCGCCGCCCCCCTTGGGAGATCCCATCTCCAGGGACGGCGCCCCCCTGGGGTCCCTATATAAAGAGGGGGGGGGGTGGGAGGGCAGCCGGACCCTGACATCTGGCACCTCCCTACCCCCTTGCTACACCTCCTCCTCCCGTAGTCGCTTGGCGAAGCTCTGTCGGAACCCTGCTGCATCCACCACCACGCCGTCGTGCTGCTGGATCTTCATCAACTTCTCTTTCCCCCTTGCTGGATTAAGAAGGAGGAGACGTCACGCTGACCGTACGTGTGTTGAACGCGGAGGTGCCGTCCGTTCGGCGCTAGGATCTCCGGTGATTTGGATCACAACGAGTACGACCCCCTCAACCCCATTCTCTTGAACGCTTCCGCTCGCGATCTACAAGGGTATGTAGATGCACTCCTCTCTCTCGTTTCTAGATGAACTCATAGATTGATCTTGGTGAACGTAGGAAATTTTTTATTTTATGCAACGTTCCCCAACATCAACACCATAGCCCTTCCGATGAGTTGCGAGTAGTTTACCACAGGCCTTCGGGTCCATAGTTATTAGCTAGATAGCTTCTTCTCTCTTTTTGGATCTCAATACCATGTTCTCCCCCTCTCTTGTGGAGATCTATTTGATGTAACTCTTTTTGCGGTGTGTTTGTCGAGATCCGATGAATTGTGGGTTTATGATCAAGTTCATCTATGAGAAATATTTGAATCTCTTCTGAATTCTTTTATGTATGATTGAGTTATCTTTGCAAGTCTCTTCGAACTATCAGTTTGGTTTGGCCTACTAGATCGATCTTTCTTGCCATGGGACAAGTCCTTATCTTTGGGTTCAATCTTGCGGTGTCCTTTCGCAGTGACAGCAGGGGCAGCAAGGCACGTATTGTATTGTTGCCATCGAGGATAAAAAGATGGGGTTTATATTATATTGCTTGAGTTTATCCCTTTACATCATGTCATCTTTCTTAATGTGTTACTCTGTTCTTATGAACTTAACACTCTAGATGCATGCTGGATAGCGGTCGATGTGTGGAGTAATAGTAGTAGATGCAGGCAGGAGTCGGTCTACTTGTCGCGGACGTGATGCCTATATACATGATCATGCCTAGATAATCTCATAATTATTCTCTTTTCTATTAATTGCTCGACAGTAATTTGTTCACCCATTGTAATACTTATGCTATCTTGAGAGAAGTCACTAGTGAAACCAATGACCCCAGGTCTATCTTTTATCATATAAGCTTTCAATCTACTTTTATTTGCATCTTTACTTTTCCAGTCTATATCATAAAATACCAGAAATATATTTATTTTATCATATTATCTCTATCAGATCTCACTTTCGCAAGTGACCATGAAGGGATTGACAACCCCTTTATTGCGTTGGTTGCGAGTTCTTTGTTTGTTTATGTAGGTGCGTGAGACTTTTGAGGAGCCTCATACTGGATTGATACCTTGGTTCTCGAAAAACTGAGGGAAATACTTACGCTACTATTGCCGCGTCACCCTTTCCTCTTCAAGAAAAACCAACGCAAACTCAAGACGTAGCACGGCTCAACAAGATCCCAATGATGACGTACCAAAAGTTCTTTGGTATTCCTCTCTCATCTTCAATAATGCTATATGTCATTATTTGCCATAAATATTCACGTTTTAAACATTATGATTATTTATAAAAATCTATTGCAACTGGTTTATTTCGAGAAAACTTGCTAGAAAAGCCCTACCTACGCAAAAAAAAACTTGATTGACTCCGTACAATACTAACGTCAACATGGACCGGCCGAGTTATGCACTCCCTGTGCGTTCGGGTGACATAGGAAGGAGCTCTTTCATCTCAAAAAAAAGGGAAGGAACTCTTATCACTAAAAAAAGAGGCAGGAGCTCTTGCCTTAAAAAACCCAGGAAGGAGCTCTTTTGCTCAAAAAAGAGAAAACTACGAAGGAGCTCTACTACGTCGCACTCCTTCTTAACTCAAGCCCTAAATCAGCCCACGCATGCGGCCACATACACCAAGCCCAGACCATGTCTAGCGCGCACCGCCGCGATCGATGACGACGAAGATAGTCACCCCGTCGAGCATGAGGCTCCTAGTGGCCGAGGGATGTCCCCCAAGAGGCCGAGGGATGTCCCCTCTTTTCGAAAAAAGGACATAGTGGACTTCCTCTTCTCCATCCTCGCCCAGCCCATCGGCGTGACAATCAAGCTTCTCGAGAGGGAACAGATGGGTGTGGGCAGCACGGGCAACCTCCACGCCAGCGTCATGAAGCTCGACCAAGCTTACCTCGAGTCTGGCATGGGCAAGGGCGTGGTTGTCGGGAATCTCACCGGCGCGCTGCCTGTGCCCTCCTAGAACACCCTCCCCATCCACTGAAGTTCGTCCGTACGTGGCGGCGTTACATACACGGTGTTGGACGACCTCACGGTGATGCCCACATCCGCCATCGTCGGCATCAAGCTGCTGAACACCTTGGCGATCAAGGACCTCGGTGCCCTCCAGGAGAGGCACGTGCAACTCATGCGCAAGGAGGTGAGTTCTGATCGACTATTTTCTTTCTTACTTTAATCAGGGCCGGACCCATGTTGGGCCAAGAGAGGGCCTAGCCCCCCACTCAATTTCGGTCCTTTCAAGTCCAAAGCCCAGTCTTCCCTAGTTGGGCCCCCAGTTGACAAAACAAGTGTGCCCCCACTCTCATTTGGGCCAACATTGAAATTTTGTGTTGGGTCCGCTCTTGCCTTTAATTTCACCAGATGCATGCTGTACAAGTTTACTTGTTTCAACTAACCCATGAACGCGAACTACTACTACAGAAAATAGGAAGTATAAACCAATAATTTAGGTCATGTTCGTTTCATAGCTAACTTTACAACAAATTTAGGAAGAATTTGGTTTGTCGTATGAATGAATCTAACCGAAGTCGGCAACAAGCTAGTGTTGCAAAACATTTATACTTATTAATCCTATATTGTAGGCATTAGAGATTTTGAAAGCTTCTTTGATGTCCAAGACTTTTCTCACCGACATTTATCTTGGAGAGAAGCCCTAGACAGTTCTAAATTTCTAAAAAGAATATATGTTTTCCTTGGAAAGGAAAACATGCTCCTTCTAGTTTTCAGGCATGGGTTTTTATGGTTTGAGTTGTATTTTTCTGCATATCCCAACTAGCAGAATATAATTACGCGCCATGAAAATCTCATGGGCCAAGAAAGTTGGAATCAATGCCTTTACAACTCGTTTGGCACGTGTGATTTCATTTCGTTTGATACAAATGAAATGAAATCAATGATCATATTTCATTTGCTGGAATCAAGGTTCCAAATCGAAATATCACGTTTGGCTGCGAGTGGAATTTAGCAACTGAAATGATATTTGTGTCATGTTTGGCTGCCATTTTGACAAGAATTCATACAACCACACCAAGCTTGGTTGCCACATCATATCTTTCTAAATTTAAAATTCACACCAACATGAAACAAATTATAGAATACAAACCATTCATATATGAAGCAGCTCCATGAGGACAAATCAACATAATCAAATTATAACTGTCAGTTTAGATAAACAAAGCACAGACGCACATCTGACACAAGCAAAACAAAAGTTTGAAGCTTCAAAGCTTGTATTTAGCAAAGTATAGAAGACAACAAACCACTTGTCACCACAAATGCATTATGAGCATAAAAATTAAAATATTTGTATCGAAGTAACATCATATGGCTTGACTTGAACCAGGACCTTTTTTCGATTCCATCTGGTAAGATATGATGAGAGTTGAACTTCTCACATCTTCATTGTCCTACAAATATGATGAGAAGCATGTAAGCAAGTGACTAAAGAAGTGAATAAATGTGGGACACGTAGTATCTAATCTCGAGCACAAATGCACTTGTGAGAACAGTGAATTCCAAAAAAGCAAATTCTGACAAATCTGTTTTGTTTTTGTATATGAACATCAACAAAAGTTCTAACATCCTCCAAATTTTCACTTTGAAAAGACATTTGTGGATGCTTGTATCAAAAAAAATTGGGACTAAAAGAAGACGCATTTTGGAGCACTCATTTTTGTCTTTCCTGCACACACATCTACGGATGCCTTTCCGGTGTGAAATTTTGCAGTTCATCCACACACAAAAAAACAAGGTTTTTTTAACTATTATTTTGGAATTTACTATTCATGCGAGTGCATTTATGCTCGAGATTAGAATACTATTTCGAGAAACGTGGGTTTCCATTTGTGCACATCTAAGAGAAGCGACATTGACATGCATCATTCACATGCCAAGCCAGTATTGAAAGAGATGCAATTATTCATCGACTTCTTCGGCACAACACGACATCGATAATTCATCGCCCTGAGGGATGCCTCCAAGCGACGCATCATTGTCGACACGCTACTGCAATGCCAATGCCAACACTTCATCACCAAGGTCTTCATCAAGTGGTCTTCATCAATTTCTTTGTTTACACACCGTCATAGCCCTGTCCACAAGATGGACATCTCCAATGTCCTCTGACAGTATAACTACGAGATGCAACCTCGAAGACAACAATGAATGTGTCATGACTGCATCGACACGGCGTCACTTTAGTGACGACCCCTTTCATGACCATACGGTCCTGGCGAAATCGATGTAGGCTCGATGGTTTCCTCTAGTCCTAGCAAAACTGGTGGACTCATCACCAACGACACCTTATGACATCTACAAGGTGCATCGTCCATGACTACATCACCATAATCTACAACATAACACATTTTTTTGCGCCTCCAGATTTGTACGACTTCATCATCACGACGATTATCGACCATGACTACACCATGATTGGCTTCCTTACAATGACATTAATGGCTACGTCTATAGCTACTCATCGGGAGGAAATAGGAGACAGAAAATAAAGGCACTAGAAGGGTATGCAGTCACCGCCGTAGGGGCTGACCCATAAGAGATGCAGTTGATGATAGCGCAACGGAGAAGAGGACGGAAGCACAAGACTTCAAATTCAGTCGCATTCGTTCGCTTTACTGCCGTTACGACTAAGGGGTAATGTTAGATGTATAATTGTGTTTGAATATAGAGATAAGGAGATAGACATCGAATAGGTTTACACATGTATTACTTGTATTGTATTCTAAGTCTCTACCTCCACCATGTACTTCTATATATACCTCATATGAGGGTCAGGTCAATACAAGAACACAATAGTAACTACGGACCAAACAGGGTAGTGTAGCACTTTTGGAAGTATCCCAATGAGTAACCGTCCCAACAAAGAGTAGAGGGGAGTATTTATGGAGGCGTTTCCGTCACACGCAAGGTGTCACAGTTCTTGTGTGAAGTAATGCTTGAGCTTTTGCAAATACTATTACTGTCCAGGGTAAACGATAAACTAGAAAGGCTAGTAAAAATAGGATTTGAAGATGTCTAATGAATAGTTAAATAAACTAAATAACAAGAACTTGAAAATGTAAATGGTGTTTCCTGCAATGAAGTGATTATGTGCAGAGAGATTTCAGTTCATGGTAAGAATACATGAATTGTGCTAGTGCGGCGGTAGTATAGTTACCTTGTATTGTACTCATAGTATTGATATAAACTTTATGTAGGCGGTTCTCCCTAGAGTCATGAAACTCCTCCACCAGGGTTACATTTTATTCTATGGTCCTGCTTCTCCGTTGCCACAGAGTGGTCGTTTCCATAACTAAGGTCATAAGACCGGAACCAAGCATTAAGTTCATTGGATCACTGTTATCTCATATAGTCTTCGGTGCTCATAGATATAACCACCTGCCACGTCAGAGGTCACTAAAGTTCCATAACAATATGTGTTACCTGTATAGGTCTTGATATCATGTTGCTTGGGCCGTTAAATTGGACAAAACGCAAATGGTTCACCATAATATAGCAACATACTAACTAGATCATACTACTACGAATTCAAATGACGACCTATAGGATAGGCACATACCAATGTTACCACTCACCTACATATCCCACACCTAGGGGAATTACTCACACATCGTAAGAGGGGAATCATCACAACAGAGAGAAAAACCATGAAAACCATATCGATAATATTGAGGGGATCCACAATGAGATGAAATGGTACTCAAATAGTCTTAATCTCAGATGAAATGGAGTAGAGATTACAAGTTCCAATCCCTCTTACAATAGTGAAAGAGATGATGACGATGATGGAGATGAAAGGACGAAAAACTACGATGATCTTCTCCTCTCCTGTTCTAGACGGTGTGGCAGCGGCTAGGGTTCTCTTCTTCTCGTGGTCCCGTCACAAAAGTTGCTTGTATAGATGAGTAGGGGCTGTGGGAACTCCAAACGACCACTCAAACGAGCACGTGCGGTCATATGAAATGTCGTCTTTCACTCTGGTGCGCCTGTTGACAGTGCTCTCTTCAGGAAAGTTGCTCCAATTGACTTGATTTGTAGTAATCTCCTTTGGTTTCCTTCCAAATGTGATATTTCCTGCCATCCATAGAACAAAGTAGGGTTTTCTTTCTTTCGTTGGATTAGCATTAGAAATATCCGAAGAATAACAAAAATCCAATGAAACCAAATGGAAATGACTATGATAAGCATCGCAAATTCTTGAGCCATAACACAACAACACAAATATTAGCCACCCTAAAAATTCTACATGGATGAGGGAGGTGGGGAGTAGGGAAAGGTCGCTGGCGGCTAGCTGACAAGGTTCCTCACACGTCTCGTCTCTTTCTCCACCTTGGACAACATGCGGGAGCAGACCAACACCCACCTCATCACCATGGAGCCCGCACATGTGCCCCACCACGCGCCTCCTCTCGGTGTACTACCCTCGATCCCTGGGATCCTGAGCTCCACCATGGCTGATAGCACCTAGCCATGCCCAAACTTGACTAACCACTCGGAGAAACCCCTCTGAATTCTTGTGCCTCCCCAACTTCCCTCCTTATTTCTCACACGACCTCACCGTCGGCCCCATGTGTCTTTCCCATCCTTCCTCCCCTCGGCAGCTCCATCCACCTACCTCATGTCAACCATCGATGCAAGCTCCTCCCTCAACTCTCTCAAACCAAACAAGGCTCTTATCCCCGCAACCCCTCCCTTCCCCGTCAATTCAGGAAATGGTCGCTCAAGCTCCCTCCATGAGGACCGTGGCCGGAGCTGCACGAATCGGGCAAGTGTCCTCACACACCCTCCATCGCCCCATGCTACCAACGACAGCAAGCACCATCAACAGTGGTGGTAGGCGGCAGTGAGAAGCCGAACGCTTTCAGAGGAAGGGAGTGTGGGGGCATTGGGGAGGAGGCATGTGGCGGAAAGCCCGAATGAGGGCGGGCTGCGCCATTGCTGAGTAGACCAGTCAAATGCGTCCATGTGGCATTTTTTGTCCAAGTCAGCTTCTGATGAGTGGGACTCACATGTCATAATCATCATCAAAATGACCTAAGCCGCCGACCAGTGCTTTTTGCAAAACATTAGACTGAGAATTAGTGGTTTTGTACCAAAATTCTGAATTTGTGTTTCTACAAAGCTAGCGCATGCATAAGTTGGTGATTTTCTTCAATTAACTCAACTTTTCAGACCAACTAACTCAGCTAGTGTTCAGGAGATGTGTGCTACATCAAACCTTTTCAGACCTAATCTATCTCTCAGTTTTACTGCGTGAGGACGAAGAACCAAAATATCTATGGTGTTCTTACAACATCAAAAATTGGAGCCCCCATATGCACAAAATCGTTTGTGGGGCTGCCAGGTTAGTGCCCGGACTAAAAATTGGCTACCAACCGGACCTGGTAAATGCAGCCAAAACGCCTGGGCTGACCATACCCCGCCTATGTGTGAAGTGGATATGGGGTGCCTGACGTGCTCGGATATGTCCGCCATGTTGGATACAAACCATAATGGACCACCCTATCCCACAGATATTTGTTCCTATCCGCATCCTAGATTGAACTCAAGCACTCCACTCCACCCTAAGCTCTTGTTCGGCGATCACTGACCTTCTTCAGCATGACGCGTAGCGGATTGACTCCGAGATCTCACGATCCGTCGACTGGGACCTCATCCCATGTTGGGACGAGGAAGAGTTGGTCGTACAGTTGACCCTCCGGTGTTCTCGGGAGGAAATCCTAGCTCTGGAGTCAGAGTCGCTCCGGTGCGAGGCCTTCGACGGGTTCCACCTCCCGCTTGTGTATGGCAGCGTGGGGTGGCTCGCGGTAGTTGAACGCGGCCTCTCCGGATGCGACCACCATCTGTCAGCGGCGCAACCCTAGGGTGATGGCACAATCTGAGTGGTGGCACCTCGTCCCCACCGTGTTGGCCTATGAGTTGGAGGTCAACGTCAGCCTGCGTCAAGCCCCAACCATTCTGGAGGATGAAGGTGCGGCAAGCCCCGGAAGCCCTTGAAGTCGAGGCCGCGGAGGCGGGGTCGCACACCGCTTTGGATCAGAGCGATGAGTCCTTGCTCAATGCCTGCATCCTGGAGAAGCTGCAGGCATTGAGCAAGGACTCATCGCTCTGATCATGGCCGGTCTGGCCCCCAAAGAGAAGGAGGCTTCCGATAGATCAGACAACTCCGACGGTGAGTAGATCCACCTCGATTCATTTTGCATCTTTGAGCACTATTTCCACAACGAAGACAAGTGCAAGGGCAAGGACAAGGGTGCTGGTGGATGAACTTCCTCTATTGCCATATCATGCCTAGTTAGTATAACATGTCAATTTTTGATAGCCCAGTGACATGTGTGTGTTTAACTACTTGTGTTAATTTACGTTGCATGATATTAGTATGGATTTGAGGATTTGCTTTGAGGAACACGTCTACGGACGCAAACTTCCGAGGGTTGACCGGCCATTGGACGTGTCTGCTGGCGCATACGAGTGCTGATTGCCTAGTCTGATTGTTGCTCTTAGCGAGTACTACCTCCGGCCTGATTTACTAGTTCTCATTGTATTTTGCGTCAAAATTTAACCACATATTTGACTAAAAGAATAATTACATTGAATTTATATTTGAATGTAATGGATACGTATAATATATTTTATTAGTTAGAATCATGGTCGAACTAGACGCGGAATATGAGGGAAACTAGTAAATCAGAAGAGAGGTAGTAGTAGTGGAATGATTCAGGCTCGTTCTTCATTAACTTGACTGTGAACACTTCATTAATTTGACCGTGAACACCAGAACTGACATGCAATAGTACAGGCAAATATGCATGCATATTACAGGCATGCAGCTCACTCACAACAGCAAGCCACAGACATGCGGAAGTACGTATACTTACGTACACCAAGCGCCACAATTTATGGCATCACAGCAAAACCACAGAGCATACCCTGCGGACCGATCGAACACACTCCCTCTGTAAAGCGTTTAGATTACTACTTTAATAATCTAAATGCTCTTATATTAGTTTACGGAGAAAGTATCATACATAGGAACAGCCACTTTACTGCGTACGTGTACGTCTGCCGTATTAGTCGGCGATCAGCACGGGCTGACCTCGACGACCTCGATGGCCACTGCCGGCTCAGGCATGGTCACCGGGACGGCGGCGCCAACCCTGGGCACGGTGACGGTGAGCTGCGCACCGCCGTCGTCCATGGCGGCCCTGACCTGGCCCAAGGCGGCGTCGTCGGGGAGGTGGAACCTGCCGAAGAAGGTGGCGCTGCTGCGCTCGACGTGGTGGCGCGTCTCGCTCTTGGCCTCCCTCCGCAGGCACCGCTCGCCGGCGATGACCAGCACCTTGCCCTCCTCCTCCACCTCCACCTTGACCTCCTCCTTGGTGACCCCCGCGGGGAGCCTGGTGCTGAACACGTAGGCCTCCGCCGTCTCCCGGCTCTCGATGTAGGTGTCGGCGAACGCCGTGGTGTCGCTGGCCAGCCACGCGTCGGTTCCGCTTGACGCCGTCGTGCCGAAGATGCTGCCGAAGGGGTTCCACGCGTCCAGGGCCAGCGTGTCGAAGAACCTCACCAACGACATCCTCCTCCTCTAGTTTACCTAGCTCTGCTTGGAGGTATGTATGTAGCTGCGTACCGAACGAATTCCCGTACCGAATGCTAGGTAGCTCGTTTCCTCTTGTGAATGCTTGGAGCTGGCTAATGGCGAGGCACCGGCTATATATGGACGACGAAAGTATAGACACCTGCCACCTACTTTGCCTTGCGCCTTCCCGCGGAGCTGCACCTGTCTCTGTAGCTTGAGTTGTCCTTGCTTCGTTGCTTTGTGCATGGACTCATATGGTACGATCACGAAAGCACACGCGAGAAATCCGAGCAACGGTGAAAGCAGACCCGATGCACCTAAAAAACACATTTAAAATTATCCAAAAACACTTCACAGCGCCATTTTACGCCAAAAAATATCGCACGTGAAGCAACAAAAGATGGATTACAAAACGGTCCCTCCCGTGCACGACTTTTTCTGGACCGTTCCGACGGCGACGTCGTCCGAATTTGTTGGCATATCCTCGTCGGCTCGCTACGGATGACTCGTCACGGGTGTGGGGCGACGTGTCGCGCGGTCGACGTCGTCGAGCTATGGCCTGGATGTGTAATCCGTTCACACTCTTTCTCACTCACATGTTGTTGTTCACTCAACGTGTCGCGCGATTCCACGATGACAAGCAGATCGCGTCGCCTCCAAGGATGGCCACGTATGTATAGCACCCTTAATTGATCAGCCTCTGTTGTAATCTCGATCGACGTTGAGGTAACGATGGCTCAACAGTTGTACTACTTCTTGGTGTGGTCTGCGTATTCCTTAGTGGTTCTACGCAAGATTCGTGCCTCTAGCTAGGGACAATGTTTACATGGACAGGTCCTCACAGGGACTTAATCATTTTTTCTTACTGTGGAGGTGTAGGTGACTCGTCGATGTTCTTGTCATTAATTTTTGTATTTGGAAAAGGAAGCTTTTCATTAACTCTCTGCGCCGTACCAAAGCCTCTGCGTCATCAGATTTCCATTTTTCAACCTTGTTGTCGCATGAGTTCACTTGCTCAGCAGCTGTGTGATTAGACGTTGAGTTTCACTGGGGGACGTGTCTGCTGAAGTATTAGAGCTGCAGTCAAAATATAGTCCAATCCATAGACTCTCGAGCACTTTCCTAATCTACAGCCTGACTAATCCGGCCTCTCAAACGCCCGCGGACGGGGGCGTCCGTGGTCATGGCATTGACCGGGCATCCCTAAAATAATGTCATTCACATTCAGACACCTCAATTATCATATCTAAATTCATACAAACTCATGCAACTACGGCCGATGCAAAAACATCGTTCGGCTACTCAATCACTATTAACTAAATATGCCATCATACTATCAAAACTTGGTATGTTTGGCTAGGGTAAAATTCATCCATGGCTGCCCTGGCCCTTCCTGGCTCCCTTGTTGTCCTTCTCGCGGAAGTACCGGTCGAAGACGCAATATGGATCAAGCCGAATCTGCTTGTCGCCGGAGTTGTCCTCGCCATCATTGTCCGCCTTCACCTCCTTCGATGGCAGTACGACCATGGCACAGACAGCCAAATTTTGCTCTCAGACGATGGCGCGCGTATTCCTCCGCTGCTGTTTCTTCACAATGTGGGCGCGGATAACTTCCTCCTCTGCAGCCGCCTGCGGCGCCGCATTAGCTGCCATTTCCACCATGATACGGGCCTCGGCGGCCCTTATCCTCTCCTTCCCACGGCGGGCCGCCCGTTCCCGGTGGGACTGACCGGTGATGGGGAAGGAGAGGTGTTCCAGTTGCCGGAACCGCGAGGATCCAACACCAGAGGTCTGAGCGCCCGGTTAGCCGATACTATGGAGTCGCGGCGGACAAATCCGTCGCGCTGTCCTCGCGGGAGCGGCGGACTGCCATTGCCTCCTCCACCCCGCACGGAAGACACCTCAGTCGGCGGATTCAGAGTGGTCGGAGTCCGATCCTCTACCTGCCATGCCGGAGTTGACCGGAAACCGCCGCAGATGAGTTCAGGTGGCAGAGAAGAGTGGAGTGAAGTGGCTAGGGTTTGTTCCGACGAGCGAAACGGGACAGTGAACCTAGAAAATTGAGTTACAAACGGTCCCTCCCCGGCAGCCGGCACAACTTTTCCGGGCCAGTCCGATCGCGACGTCGCCCAAATTTGTTCGCATATCCTCGTCACCTCGCTACGGATGCTAGCTAGGCTTCGCAACTCACCGGGAGCTAGCCGCCGTACGCATGACTCGTCACGGGTGTGGGGCAACGTGTCGCACGGTCGACGTCGTCGAGTTAAGGGCTCGACGACGATCCGTTCACACTCGTTCTCACGCACACGTTGTTGGTGTGTCATCGACAGGCAGATCGCGCGTCGTCTCCAAGGACGGCCACGTATGTATAGTACGGGCGGCACCCTTAATTAATTAATTGATTGATCAGCATCTGTCGTAAATCTCGATCGACGTTGAGGTAACGATGGCGCAACAGTTATACTTCTTGGTGTGGTCTGCGTATTCCTTAGTGGTTCTATGCAAGATTCGAGCCTCTAGCTAGCTAGCTAACATGGACAGGTCGTCATCATTTTTTCTTACTGTAGGTGACTCGTCGATGTTCTTGTTAATTAATTTGTGATTTGGAAAAGGAAGCTTTTCATTAACTCTCTGCGCCGTACCAAAGCCTCTGCGTCACCAGATTTAAAATTTTCAACCTTGTTGTCGCAGTACAAGATTAGTCGTTGAGTTTGACTGGGCGACGTGTCTACTGAAGTACTAGAGCTGCAGTCAATATATAGTCCAATCCATAGACTCTAGAGTAGAACTTTCCTAACCACACGTGCATCTTCTTCGGCCAAAGATGTGGCGGCTGTTTGGTTTGTGATTAACTTTGCCAAAGATTGCCACACCTAAAGTTAGGCAAGTTTGACCAATTTAGCCAAGTGTTTGGTTCTAGCCACACCTTTGGCAAGCCACACTTGGGTCCCACATGACATACATACAAAAATTGTGGCAAGATTTCCTTAGGCTTGCCAACTTGTGGCTTTCATTTTGATGAACTAACCTTAGGCAAGCTTGGCAAAAATATGTGGTAAAGTATGGCAATGCTAGGCCTAGAACCAAACAGCCCTGTGGTCTTCAGACGCCCCTGTTCTTCTCCACCGCCAATTGTGGATTGGTTGATCCGATCCCGACGGCACGTACGCCCGTGATTCGCCTCGCACTCGCACCCATTGCCACCAAAGTCAATACTGTACCTGTACGTACAGTGGCGATTCTACTGGGCATGCTTCAACAGGCTCAAGCCTGCCCTTCAGAATTAAAAAAACGAAAATTTACTACTAGTTTCTAGCCCATCTCAACCCACCGTCTAAGCATCTAGCCTGTTGTTTCCCGTTCCAGCCCCTTGTATTGAAGTTGAGTCTGCCTTTCATTTTCATCCAAGATTCGCCACTGTGTACGTACAATCCAAAGAATAACATGGCAGCGTGTGTGCTATCACCGGATGCACAGGTTTATTCTCCCTTTCGAGAAATATGCCGACGAAAGTTTCGGGCCAAGCAAAAGCTTCCGATCGCAACAGACATGTTGCGGACTAGTCGACGAGAAGTAACCATCGATCAACAGCAACCGCTACGTACTCATCCGGCAATTTCTTCCTTCTTAATCAACACGCAGTTCAAAGAGTGCTGTGGTGAGTATAGTCGCCTGGCTCGAGTTTGGTGTGGGAA
The DNA here is from genome assembly GCF_018294505.1 of Triticum aestivum. NCBI lineage: Eukaryota > Viridiplantae > Streptophyta > Magnoliopsida > Poales > Poaceae > Triticum > Triticum aestivum. Next base: position 30,451,012 of record NC_057801.1, on the reverse strand, counting down.
ATGCATTATCCGGTGGCCATTAACGAGAAAGACGTCGAGGCGCCATCGTGGGTTGAATCTTTGGACAGCACAGCACTTACTAATCGTGATAGATTTTTCCCGGGTCGAACTAAATTCCAAAGTCTCTCGGCAGCTCCGCGAAGAAAACAGTCACCGCGCGTCAATCAAGCTCCAGGAGGTTCTATCTATGCGCTTGGTGTCGGAAGAGACTTGGGAAGGGAGCAGGCAAGCCGGATCCCTTGGGGACGAGAAAATGACAGCCGTAGGATGAAGTGGGAGCACGGATGGGAGCATGGGAATGGAGCAGGCAAGCCGGATCCCTTGGTGTCTTAGCAGCGAAGGAAAGAACTAATAACTACATATATATTCGTTAGGCGGAAAGAAGATCCGAGATTTTTTTTTACAAATCAGTTGCCAAATCATCAACCAGCAAAAGTAGTAAGACTATCGATAGATAAAATCCATCGGCTTGCACTTGCACGAAATAAGGGATTTATGGTTTGAGACTCACTTCACGGGAATCATAGTGCCGTCACAAAGGGTGCGCCGGCGCTATACCTTTCTGCTCCTTATATTTTTGTTTATTTTCAATTCATTAATTTTCGTTCTTCATGTTTTCTTGATTAGCTTTATTTCGGCCTCTTTACTTATCATGGTTGTTGTTTTTTGAGATAGCTTACCAGACTTGCCGCCTGGTGCCTCTTTATTTGATACTCCGTATATGCGTTTTTCACTCCAACCTTTTTTTTGTTACTCTTTTCATCTAATTGTTTTTTTTATTTTCTTTTTTGTTTCCTTTTTTGCCAATACATGATTTTTAATTAAAATAAATGTATGTTGTTTCATTTGTATGATTTTTTTGAGTGCTCGCCATTGGAGGCTTGGAGAAATCTAGATCATTGGATTAGCATGGTTTGATGCCACGGATTAATTAGATCAGCCCCTTTGGGACCTTTTATGGTATATAGATGAAAAATATTTTTATGATACATGAGCATGTGAAAAAAAAGCAAGATCATATGATTGATATATGAATTCAATTAAAGACACTATCCGGATTATTTCCTTGGGTAGGAAGTTGAGTCTGGTGGTCGAAATTGGTAATTTAGAAATGCCATTTGGATGTTGCCACTCTACACTTCATTGTATGCAAGTACAATCAGTGGCGGAGACAGAGTCGGAGCAAACTCCAAACCAAAAATTAAACGTTTATAACTCTTAAGAAAATATCTCATACGGAGGCATTAAAATTATTGCTCGATTGCACAATGATGTACAACATAATCTAGACGCGTGTGTTATTTCCCACTTTCCTGGACTTACAAAATACGTCGGTCAAGTTTGCCCAAGAGAGGAGAGAAGCCCCGAGCCTAGACAAAGAGGCGGTGGCCTTGCAAGTGAGGGTGAGGCTGGGCCTCGCATGAAGCGACACAACGTCACATCCGAATAACAAAGCGGTTCACAGTGGGGGCGGGGGGGGGGGGGGGGGGGCTTCTCTGTCAAATTAGATGGAGCTCGAGCTCGAGATGGAGAAGTTGTAACATCCTTGGTAAGTGCTCGGACGGGTCTCACATGAAGCAAGGTAGCTAGCGGGCTAAGGATCGGAGGAGGAGAGATCACAGGTTCAGTGAGGAAGAAGAACATTGTCGCTCCGATGGGAGAAGGACAAAGACGATGAGGCCTTGGATCTAAATCAAGCGAGCGTGCGTGCACGTGCGAGAGAGAGAGAGAGAGAGAGAGAGAGAGAGAGAGAGAGAGAGAGAGAGAGAGAGAGAGAGCAAATCGACTAAAATGAAACCTGTTTTCAGTTGCCTGGCCTGGTGCTCCCAAACTTAAAAGGCCAACTATCTATTTTAACTTGACTACATCAAATTCAAAACTATACAGTCCAAGATGCACATAAGAAGTAGCCAACATGCAAGAGTTACACAGGTCGGCGAGTAGCATTGTCGGCAAAGTGGCGAGTAGATGCGTGAGCCGACAATTCTAAACATCGGTGGCAGGGGACATCGGCCATATCTAAGGCCAGGTAGGATTGTCAAGGGCAATTGGGTGGGACGACACAGCCATGCTCAAGAGGAGGCGAAGCGTCCAACATGCCAGGGGGCAGGGCGGCGATAATCTCGGCAGTAAGCGGTGGTGCAGCAGAGGTTGCGAGCGTTGGGGGATGCATTCGCACGGGGCAAAGGAGAAAGACATGCAATTGGCAGCGCGTGCGTCTAGCAAGCCATGGAAAAACCTATTTGTCTCCCATTGCTAAAAAGTGCCGGGTCAATGCATAGGCGGAGTGCAAATAGGCCAGCCCATATTCATGTGATTTCCCAGGGTTTTCATTTGGTTTTTTCACTTTGTTTTTTCTTTTCATTTTTATCTGTTAACTGAATGAATAGTTGTTAAAAATTATGAACATATTTTAAAATTTAAGATTATTTTTTGAAATAAAAAATTCTTTTTCAAAATACAATAATATTTTTAAATATGAGCTTCTTAAAAATGGCAGAAAAGATTATAGAACATTCTTTAATTTGTATTTTTCGAAAATCCATGATTTTATAAATTCTAAACATTATTAGAAAGAACATATTTTTACACCTATGGATAGTTTTTTAATTCAAGATCTTTTATGAAAATTCATAAAATTTCTTTAATTCCTGAAAAGAAAATCCTATATTTTTATCTTGCGGCTACATATTTTTTAAACCTACAGACATAAACAAGTAATCAATTATTAGGAGTAAAACCGACAGAAAACCAGAAAAAAAAAGAGAAAAAAAATTGGGAGCGATTTGGGCCACATGGCTCTAGACGTAAACCATCCATGTGCGTCTTGCGTTTCTAAAAAAAAAGGAAAATACCATGTGCATCTTTCCAACAATACGTCGAGTGACATATATGAGGATTCAGATGCCATATTGCAACATATCGAAGCAGCAAGCTGCTATGCGACACTATGTGTCTCAAAATAACAGGATGCTGAGAGTTGGTTTTCTAGTGATTTTGTATGTTGTTTTTGGTTTTGCAGGTTTTCACTTTTTCCCATGAAAACATAAATATTTATTCATTTTAAAACTAAAAAATACAAAATTTTCCACATTTCGCAAAAGAAAAACTGTAATTTTTTGAGAAAATAGTCAACATTTTATGAAAATTTCAAGAGGATTATTAGAAATCATGATATTTTAAATAGAAAGATGAAGTGAAAATAAAAAAAGAAAAGAAAAAATAATGATAAAGTAAAACGGAAAAAGAACAGACAATAGAACACTGATGGACGAAAAAAGCAAAAAGAAAACGTTTGGCGGAACCAACACAAGGAAAAAAATGGGCAGAATTTTTTCTCTACCATAAATCACTTTCAACCATTAACTTCAATTGGTACTGGTCCATTTTGTTTTTTTGAGTGGAGGTCGTGGTCCAGCTAATACACCCACTGAAGGTAAGAGGCAACAGGAAAGCCTAGAAGTGAAGGAATCAGGCCAGTCAGAGGTAAATAAAATTCAAGCCCCGTGTTGTGGCCTTATGTGCCTGGGCCTATCTCCGCCCACAAGACTGGGTCAATTTTTTGTTTTTGCTCAAAAGAAAAAAGGGTCAACTTGTTTCGTGTGCCTTTTGCAAACTGTGTGCATGCAAAACCCAATGATAGCAGATGGTGTCTATGAGCTTGTCTATAGTAATTTTCAGGTGCCTTTTTCTGCTCGTTACATTGAGTGCTCAAGTTATAATAGATAATGGGTTAACACAGTGGAATCCAAAAGAAAAATGTTGTGATTATTATCAGAAATAACTGGATCTATTATGCTACATGATGGAACAACTACTTCCGGGAGATGCACAATTTAATGTGCATTTTTTTTGCGCTACACAATGTAATGTGCTATATTTATGGTATTTCAGAGTAGTGATTAATTACAAATATTAAAATCTAGGTGGCATTTAATAACACAATCTCCACAAGATATTTCTCATGATGCTCAAAACAATAATGTGAGAAATATTATAAGAGCAAGAGTGGATCCTTCGAGGCTTATGCCTCTATATAAATAACACAATAAGAAATATCACCCATAAAGAATATAGGGATAGGAGGAAAAGAATTAAGAAACCAGTCCTCATGGAACATATGAAGAACAACATACATGCTCTATGTTTGGTAGTTCTTCTGATGATGTCTAGCACTTTATGGTCATGTGAAGCAACTGCGAGAAACCAAGGTACACTCTTTGTTTATGTTTATAATAGTCTAATTATGTATGATGTATGCTCACAACTTGGATACTCATATAATCTGAATTTATGCAATTTATACTGCATATCCTAATATGAACGGGGATGCTATACTTTGTTGTTCGTAGGTACAACTGGATTGTGGACTTCATGTTCGGTTTTCTGAGCATGCCAGACACCAACGCCCAACAATGTTGCTATGTGCAAGATTAGCTGTGAATGGTGTGGTTACAGATTTGAAGAAAGTTACTGCCACCTTAATATATCGTGTTGTTGCGTATGGTGAATGCTATGGAAATGATGGATACAATGTACTTTCATGTGCCAAAACCTTGTGCTAGTAAGATATGGAAACTTACAATAAATTATACAAACTGATTTTGGATCGACTATGCAACTCAATGAAATTATACAAATCTCGATTTAAGTTTTTGTAATTTAAAAAGTGATTTTTCCTAATTCTCCATAGTCTTAGAATTTCATAACCCTCAATAGACATAATTGGTGAACCAACTTGAGATCCATGCAAGATTCCGTGATTTTTTGAACTCTGGAGTACTAGTGCATTTTTGAACTAATGTGAACAAACTATGACACCACACTCAATACTATTCAGTATGAAGAAACTTGTGAATTGTTTTCTGGCATTCATATATAAATTTACAAAACCGTTTTGAGTCAACTTATAGTCAATTGAGAAATAGATGTCTCCTAAAGAAGGTTGAACTGAAGGAAATATGCCCTAGAGGCAATAATAAAGTTGTTATTTTATATTTTCTAGAGTCATGATAAATGTCTATTATTCATGCTAGAATTGTATTAACCGGAAACTTGATACATGTCTGAATACATAGACAAAACACTGTGTCCCTAGTATGCCTATACTAGACTAGCTCGTTAATCAAAGATGGTTAAGTTTCCTAGCCATGGATATGTCTTGTCATTTGATGAACGGGATCACATCATTAGGAGACTGATGTGATGGACAAGACCCTTCCGTTAGCTTAGCATAATAATCGTTCAGTTTTATTGCTACTGCTTTCTTCTATATATATATATATATATATATATATATATATATATATATATATATATATATATATATATATTCCTCCGACTATGAGATTATGCAACTCTCGGACACCGGAGGAATGGCTTTTGTGCTATCAAACGTCACAATGTAACTGAGTGATTATAAAGATGCTCTACAGGTATCTCCGAAGGTGTTTGTTGGGTTGGCATAGATCGAGATTAGGATTTGTCACTCGGAGTATCGGAGAGGTATCTCTGGGCCCTCTCGGTAATCTACATCATATGAAGCCTTGCAAGCAATGTGACTAATGAGTTAGTTGCGGGATAATGCATTACGGAATGAGTAAAGGGAATTGCTGGTAACGAGATTGAACTAGGTATGAAGATACCGACGATCGAATCTCGGGCAAGTAACATACCCATGACAAAGGGAGTAACGTATGTTGACATTGCGGTTCGATCGATAAAGATCTTCGTAGAATATGTGGGAACCAATATGAGCATCCAGGTTCCGCTATTGGTTATTGACCCGAGAGGTGTCTTGGTCATGTCTACATAGTTCTCGAATCCGTAGGGTCCGCATGCTTAACGTTCGATGACGATAAGTATTATATGAGTTATCTGTTTTGGTGACCGAAGGTTGTTCGGAGTCTCGGATGAGATCACGTACATGACGAGCAGTCTTGAAATGGTCGAGAGGTAAAGATTGATATATTGGAAGGTAGTATTCAGACACCGGAAGGGTTCCTGAGTGTATCAGGTACATACCGGAGTGTCGGAGGGGTTGCCGGAACCCCCGATGGAAGATATGGGCCATATGGGCGAGGCTAACCAGCCCACAAGGGGCTGGTGCACCCCCCACAAGGGAGGACGCCGAACTGGACTAGGGAAGGGGGTGGCACCCCCTTTCCTTCTCCCCCTCCCTTTCCTTCCACCTTTCCCCCCTCTGGTAGAAGGAAAAGGGGGGCCAAATCCCACTAGGAGTCCAAGTGGGACTCCTCCCCACTTGGCGCGCCCTAGGCCGGCCTCCTCCCCTCTCCCTCCTTTATATACGGGGGTGGGGGCAGCTCTTAGGACATCAATTGTCTTAGCCATGTGTGGTGCCCCCCTCCGCCGTTTACTCCCACGGTCATATTGTCGTAGTGCTTAGGCGAAGCCCTGCACGAATCACATCACCATCACCGTCATCACGCCGTCGTGCTGACGGAACTCATCTAATCCTTCGTACCTCTACTGGATCAAGAGTTCGAGGGACGTCATAGAGCTGAACATGTGCAGAACTAGGAGGTGTCGTACATTCAGTGCTTGATCGGTTGAATCAAGAAGATGTTCTACTACATCAACCGCGTTAAGTGATACCTCTTGAGCACTGCGTTGGATTTCCCCGAAGAGGAGAGGATGATGCAGTAAAGTAGCGTAAGTATTTCCCTCAGTTTTTGAGAACCAAGGTATCAATGCAGTAGGAGAATACGCACAAGTCCCTCGTACCTACACAAAACGATAGCAACTCGCAACCAACGCTTAGGGGTTTTCAATCCCTTCACGGTCACTTACGAGAGTGAGATCTAATAGAGATAATATTTTTTGTATTTTTGATAGATAGATGCAAAGTAAAAAGTAAAGGCAAAGTAAAAACAAAGCAAGTAAATAAAGTGATATAGATTGATATGATGAGAATAGACCCGGGGGCCATAGGTTTCACTAGTGGCTTTTCTCGAGAGCATAAGTATTCTACGGTGAGTGAACAAATTACTGTTGAGCAATTGACAGAATTGAGCATAGTTATGAGTATATCTAGGCGATGATCATGTATATAGGCATCACGTCCAAAACAAGTAGATCGAAACGATTCTACATCTACTACTATTACTCCACTCATCGACCGCTATCCAGCATGCATCTAGAGTATTAAGTAAAAACAGAATAATGCCGTAAGCAAGATGACATGATGTAGAGGGATAAATTCATGCAATATGATAAAAACCCCATCTTGTTATCCTCGAATGCAACAATACAAGACGTGCCTTGCAACTCTTTCTGTCACTGAGTAAGGACACCGCAAGATTGAACCCAAAGCTAAGCACTTCTCCCATTGCAAGAACTACCAATCTAGTTGGCCAAACCAAAAAGATAATTCGAAGAGACTTGCAAAGATAACTCAATCATACATAAAAGAATTCAGAGAAGAATCAAATATTTTCCATAGATAATACTGGATCATAAACCCACGATTCATCGGTCTCAACAAACACACCACAAAAAGAAGATTACATCGAATAGATCTCCATGAGAGAGGGGGAGAACATTGTATTGAGATCCAAAAAGAGAGAAGAAGCCATCTAGCTACTAGCTATGGACCCGAAGGTCTGAAGTAAACTACTCACACTTCATCGGAGGGGCTATGGTGATGATGTAGAAGACCTCCGTGGTGGATGCCCCCTCCGGCGGAGCTCCGGAATAGACCCAAGATGTGATCTCATGGATACAGAAAGTTGCGGCGGTGGAATTAGGTTTTTGGCTCCTGTTCTGATCGTTCGGGGATACGTAGGTATATATAGGAGGAAGGAGTACGTCGGTGGAGCTCCGAGCGGCCCACGAGGTAGGGGGGCGTGCCCAGGGGGGGCGCCCTCCACCCTCGTGACCTCCTGGGACACTTCTTGGAGTAGGGTCCAAGTCTCCTGGATCACGTTCGGTTGGAAAATCACGATCCCGAAGGTTTCATTCCGTTTGGACTCCGTTTGATATTTTGTTTCTTCGAAATACTAAAAAAGGCAAAAAACAACAATTCTGGGCTGGGCCTCCGGTTAATAGGTTAGTCCTAAAAGTAATATAGAAGTGGAAAATAAAGCCCAATATAGTCCACAATAGTAGATAAAGTAGCATGGAGCAATCAAAAATTATAGATACGTTGGAGACGTATCAGGCATCCCTAAGCTTAATTCCCGCTCGTCCTCGAGTAGGTAAATGATAAAAAAAGAATTTTTGATGCGGAGTGATACTTTGGCATAATTTCAATGTAAATCTTCTTAATTGTGATATGAATATTCAGATCCGAAAGATTCAAGACAAAAGTTCATATTGACACAAAAATAATAATACTTCAAGCATACTAATCAAAGCAATCATGTCTTCTCAAAATAACATGGCAAAAGAAAGTTCATCCCTACAAAATCATATAGTTAGGCTATGCTTCATTTTCGTCACACAAAGATGTTCCCAACTTCTATACCCCCGATGACAAGCCAAGCAATTGTTTCATACTTAAATAATCTCAAACTTTTCCAACCTTCACGCAATACATGAGCGTGAGCCATGGATATAGCACTATGGGTGGAATAGAATATGATGATGGTGATTGTGTGAAGAAGACAAAAAGGAGAAAGTCTCACATTGACGAGGATAATCAACGGGCTATGGAGATGCCCATCAATTGATGTCAACATGAGGAGTAGGGATTGCCATGCAACGGATGCACTAGAGCTATGAATGCTCAACAAAAGAAAACTAGTGGGTGTGCATCCAACTTGCTTGCTCACGAAGACCTAGGGCATTTGAGGAAGCCCATCATAGGAATATACAAGCCAAGTTCTATAATGAAAAATTCCCACTAGTATAAAAAGGCAACTTATGAGACTCACTACATGAAAAACAAGGTGCTACTTTGAAGCACAATATATGAGACTCACTACATGAAGAACAATGTGCTACTTTGAAGCACAATATATGAGACTACATGAAGAACAAGGTGCTACTTTGAAGCACAAGTGTGGAAAAAGAAATAGTAGCATTGCCCTTTTTTTATTTTTGGCCTTTCTCTTTTTTTATTTGGGCAATGCTCTAATAATGATGATCATCACACTTCTATTGATTACAACACAAGGATTACAACTCGAATACTTAGAACAAAATATGACTCTATATGAATGCCTCCGGCGGTGTACCGGGATGGTGCAATGAATCAAGAGTGACATGTATGAAAAATAATGCATGGTGGCTTTGCCACAAATGCGATGTCAACTACAAGATCATGCAATGGCAATATGACAAAAGTAATGCATGTCATGATGATGATGGAAGTTGCATGGCAATATATCTCGGAATGGCTATGGAAATGCCATAATAGGTAGGTATGGTGGCTGTTTGGAGGAAGATATAAGGAGGTTTATGTGTGATAGAGCATATCATATCACGGGGTTTGGATGCACCGGCGAAGTTTGCGCCAACTCTCAAGGTGAGAAAGGGAAATGCACGGTACCGAAGAGGCTAGCAATGGCGGAAAGGTAAAAGTGCGTATAATCCATGGACTCAACGTTAGTCAAAAGAACTCATATACTTATTGCAAAAATTTAGAAGTCATCAAAAATTCAAGTATTACGCGCATGCTCCTAGGGGGATAGATTGGTAGGAAAAGACCAACGCTCGTCCCCGACCGCCACTCATAAGGATGCACAAGCCAGGTACACTTCATGTTTCAAATTTGTTACATAACTTTAACCATACGTGCATGCTATGGGATTTGCAAACTTCAACACAAGTATTTCTCAAATTCATAATCACCCAACTAGCACGACTATGATATTATCACCTCCATATCTCAAAACAATTATCAAGCATCAAACTTATCTTAGTATTCAATTCACTCAAAAGAAAGTTTCACATATCTTGAACACCAAGTATATTAACATTAAGCAAATCACCATGCTATTAAAGACTCTCAAAATAATCTAAGTGAAGCATGAGAGATCAAATAGTTTCTTTAAAACAAATCCACCACCGTGCTCTAAAAGATCTAAGTGAAGTACTAGAGCAAAAATTATCACGCTCAAAAGATATAAGTGAAGCACTATGAGCAAAACTATCAAGCTCAAAAGATATAAGCGAAGCACATAGAGTATTCTAACAAATTCTAATTCATGTATGGCTCTCTCAAAAGATGTGTACAGCAAGGATGATTGTGGTAAACTAACAAGCAAAAACACAAATAATACAAGACTCTCCAAGCAAAACACATATCATGTTGGTGAATAAAAATATAGCTCCAAGTAAATTACTGATGGAAGTGGACGAAAGAGGGGATGCCTTCCGGGGCATCCCCAAGCTTTGACTTTTTGGTGTCCTTGGATTATCTTGGGGGTGCCATGGGCATCCCCAAGCTTAGGCTCTTGCCACTCCTTGTTCCATAAGCCATCAAAATAATTCACCCAAAACTTGAAAACTTCACAACACAAAACTCAACAGAAATCTCGTGAGCTCCGTTAGAGAAAGAAAACAAAAGACTACTTCAATGTACTGTAAGTAACTCATTCTTTATTTATATTGGTGTTAAACCTACTGTATTCCAACTTCTCTATGGTTTATAAACTAATTTACTAGCCATAGATTCATCAAAATAAGCAAACAACACACAAAAAACAGAATCTGTCAAAAACAGAACAGTCTGTAGCAATCTGTAACTGACGCAAACTTCTGGAACTCTAAAAATTCTACCAAAATATGAATTCCTGGAAAATTTGTTTATTGATCAGCATCAAAAAGAATAAACGCAAAATCACCTTCCTGTGATTTAACAAAATTATATTCGTGGGCGCAAAGTTTCTGTTTTTTCAGCAGAATCAAATCAACTATCATCGTAGGTTATCCTATAGGTCCTACTTGGCACAAACACTAATTAAAACATAAAACCACATATAAAAAGAAGGTAGATGTATTATTTATTCCTAAACAGAAGCAAAAACAAAAAACACAAAATAAAATTGGGTTGCCTCCCAACAAGCGCTATCGTTTAACGCCCCTAGCTAGGCATAGATATTTCAATGATGCTCACAAGAAAGACAAGAATTGAAGAACAAAGAGAGCATCATAAAACACGTGATAAACACATCTAAGTCTAACATACTTCCTATGCATAGGCATCTTATAGGCAAACAAATTATCAAGGCAAGCAAAAACTAGCATATGCAAGGAGGCGGAAAGAAACAATAGCAATCTCAACATAACGAGAGGTAATTTATTATCATCAAAATTTCTACGACCATATTTTCCTCTCTCATAATAATTACATGTGGGATCATAAGCAAATTCAACAAAATAGCTATCACATAAAATATTTTCAACACGATCCACATGCATGCAAAGTTGACACTCTTCCGAAATAGTGGGATTAACATTAACTAAAGTCATGACCTCTCCAAACCCACTTTTATCAAAAATTTCATAAGATTGAATATTATCCAAATATGTGGGATCTAGAGTTGACACTCTTCCGAACCCACTTTCAATATCATTGCAAACAATATTATCAATCTCATATTCATCACGGGGCTTAAATAAATTTTCAAGATCAAAAGAAGAATCACCCCAATCATGATCATTGCAACAAGTAGTAGACATAGCAAAACTAGCATCCCCAAGCTTAGAGTTTTGCATATTATTAGCACAATTTACATCAATAGAATTTATAACAAAATCATTGCAATCATGATTTTTATTCAAAGATCTATCGTGAATTGCTTCATAAAGTACTTCATCACAATTTTCAGATTCACGAATTTCAAGAAAAACCTCATAAAGATAATATACTGCACTCAACTCACTAGCAATAGGTTCAACATAATTGGATCTCTTAAAGAGATTAGCAAGCGGATGAGGATCCATAAACTTTTAGCAATCGAAGATGCAAGCAAAAAGAAGGCACATGGAGACACAAGCAAACAAGAGACAAGCGAAAAAGAGGAGGAGATTGGGAAAGAGAGGGAAAATAAAACGGCAAGGGTTAAGTGGGGGAGAGGAAAACGAGAGGCAAATAATGTAATGCGAGAGATAGGGATTGTGATGGGTACTTGGTATGGTTGACTTGCTTGCGTGAGCCTCCCCGGCAACGGCGCCATAAATTCTTCTTGCTACCTCTTGAGCACCGCGTTGGATTTCCCCGAAGAGGAGAGGATGATGCAGTAAAGTAGCGTAAGTATTTCCCTCAGTTTTTGAGAACCAAGGTATCAATCCAGTAGGAGACTACGCACAAGTCCCTCGTACCTACACAAAACGATAGCAACTCACAACCAACGCTTAGGGGTTGTCAATCCCTTCACGCTCACTTACGAGAGTGAGATCTGATAGAGATAATATTTTTTGTATTTTTGATAGATAGATGCAAAGTAAAAAGTAAAGGCAAAGTAAAAAGCAAGTAAATAAAGTGATATAGATTGATATGATGAGAATAGACCCGGGGGCCATAGGTTTCACTAGTGGCTTCTCTCGAGAGCATAAGTATTCTACGGTGGGTGACCAAATTACTGTTGAGCAATTGACAGAATTGAGCATAGTTATGAGTATATCTAGGCGATGATCATGTATATAGGCATCACGTCCAAAACAAGTAGATCGAAATGATTCTGCATCTACTACTATTACTCCACTCATCGACCGCTATCCAGCATGCATCTAGAGTATTAAGTAAAAGCAGAGTAACGTCGTAAGCAAGATGACATGATGTAGAGGGATAAATTCATGCAATATGATAAAAACCCCATCTTGTTATCCTCGATGGCAACAATACAATACGTGCCTTGCAACTCTTTTTGTCACTGAGTAAGGACACCGCAAGATTGAACCCAAAGCTAAGCACTTCTCCCATTGCAAGAACTACCAATCTAGTTGGCCAAACCAAAAAGATAATTCGAAGAGACTTGCAAAGATAACTAAATCATACATAAAAGAATTCAGAGAAGAATCAAATATTTTCCATAGATAATACTGGATCATAAACCCACGATTCATCGGTCTCAACAAACACACCGCAAAAAGAAGATTACATCGAATAGATCTCCACGAGAGATGGGGAGAACATTGTATTGAGATCCAAAAAGAGAGAAGAAGCCATCTAGCTACTAGCTATGGACCCGAAGGTCTGAAGTAAACTACTCACACTTCATCGGAGGGGCTATGGTGATGATGTAGAAGCCCTCCATGGTGGATGCCCCCTCCGGCGGATCTCCGGAACAGGCCCCAAGATGGCATCTCGTGGATACAAAAAGTTGCAGCGGTGGAATTAGGTTTTTGGCTCCTGTTCTGATCGTTCGGGGATACGTAGGTATATATAGGAGGAAGGAGTACGTCGGTGGAGCTCCGAGGGGCCCAGGTGGTAGGGGGGCGCCCTCCACCCTCGTGACCTCCTGGGACACTTCTTGGAGTAGGGTCCAAGTCTCCTGGATCACGTTCGGTTGGAAAATCACGATCCCGAAGGTTTCATTCCGTTTGGACTATGTTTGATATTCTGTTTCTTCGAAATACTAAAAAAGGCAAAAAAACAGCAATTCTGGGCTGGGCCTCCGATTAATAGGTTTGTCCCAAAAGTAATATAAAAGTGAAAAATAAAGCCCAATATAGTCCAAAACAGTAGATAAAGTAGCATGGAGCAATCAAAAATTATAGATACGTTGGAGACGTATCATTAAGCTAACACTTCCGCTTTCGGTCTACGAGGGTACGTGGACACACTCTCCCCCTCTCGTTGCTATGCATCTCCTAGATAGATCTTGCGTGAGCGCATGATTTTTTTTGAAATTGTGTGCTACGTTTCCCAACAGTGGCATCTGAGCCAGGTCTATGCGTAGATGATATGCACGAGTAGAACACAAAGAGTTGTGGGCGGTGATTGTCATACTGCTTAGCACCAACGTTTTATTTTGATTCGGCGATATTGTTGGATGAAGCGGCCTGGTCCAACCTTACATGACCGTGTTCATGAGACCGGTTCCACCGGTAGACATGCAACTAGTTTTGCATAAAGGTGGTTGGCGGGTGTATGTTTCTCCAACTTTAGTTGAATCAAATTTGACTGCGACCAATCCTTGTGAAGGTTAAAACAGCAAACTTGATAAATCATCGTTGTGGTTTTTGTGCCGTAGGTAAGTACGGTTCATGCTAGAAGCCCGTAGCAGCCACGTAAAACTTGCAACAAATAAAGTAGAGGACGTCTAACTTGTTTTTGCAGGGCATGTTGCGATGTGATATGGTCAAGACATGATGTGATATAAAGATGTTGTATGAGATGATCATGTTTTGTAGAAGTTATCGGCAACTGGCAGGAGCCATATGGTTTTCGATTTATTGTATGAAATACAAACACCATGCAATTGCTTTACTTTATCACTAAGCGGTAGCGATAGTCGTAGAAGCAATAATTGGCAAGACGACCATGACGGTACGATGGAGATCAAGTCAATCCGGTGACGATGGAGATCATGACGTTGCTTTGGTGATGGAGATCAAAAGCACAAGATGATGATGGCCATATCATGTCACATATTTTGATTGCATGTGATGTTTATCTTTATGCATCTTATTTTGTTTAGCACGGCGGTAGCATTATAAGATGACCCCTTACTAAAATTTCAAGGTATAAGTGTTCTCCCCGAGTATGCACCGTTGCAAAAGTTCTTCGTGCTGAGGCACCACGTGATGATCGGGTGTGATAATCTCTACGTTCAAATACAACGGGTGCAAGCCAGTTTTGCACATGCGGAATACTCGGGTTAAACTTGACGAGCCTAGCATATACAGATATGGCCTCGGAACACTTGAAACCGAAAGGTCGAACGTGAATCATATAGTGGATATGATCAACATAGAGATGTTCACCAATGATGACTACTCCATCTCACGTGATGATCGGACATGCTTTAGTTGATTTGGATCACGTATCATTTAGATGACTTGAGGGATGTCTATCTAAGTGGGAGTTCTTAAGTAATATGATTAGTTGAACTTAATTTATCATGAACTTAGTCCTGATAGTATTTGCAAATTATGTTGTAGATCAATAGCTCATGTTGTAGATCCCCGTTTATTTTTGATATGTTCCTATAGAAAACTAAGTTGAAAGATGATAGTAGCAATGATGCAGACTGGGTCCGCGATCTGAGGATTATCCTCATTGCTACACAGAAGAATTATATCCTTGATGCACCACTAGGTGACAGACCTGTTGCAGGAGTGATATAGTTGTTATGAATGTTTGACAAGCTCGGTATGATGACTACTTGATAGTTTAGTGCACCTTGCTTTACAGCTTAGAACCGGGACTTCCAAAACGTTTTGAACGCCATGGAGCATATGAGATGTTCCAAGATCTGAAATTGGTATTTCAGGCTCATGCCCATGTCGAGAGGTATGAGACCTCTAGCAAGTACTTTGATAACCCATAAGTGTAGGGGATCGCAACAGCTTTCGAGGGTGAAGCACAACCCAAATTTATTGATTCGACACAAGGGGAGCCAAAGAATATTCTTGGGTATTAGCAGTTGAGTTGTCAATTCAACCTCACCTGGATAACTTAGTATCTGCAACAAAGTGTTTAGTAGCAAAAGTGGTATGATAGTAATGGTAACGGTAGCAATAGAAAAGGTAAATGTTTTTGGGTTTTTGTAGTAGTTGTAACAGTAGCAACGGAAAAGTAAATAAGCGAAGAACAATATGTGAAAAGCTCGTAGGCAATGGACTAGTGATGGATAATTATGCCGGATGCAATTCCTCATGCAATAGTTATAACATAGGGTGATATAGAACTAGCTCCAATTCATCAATGTAATGTAGGCATTTATTCCATAAATAGTCACACGTGCTTATGGAAAAGTACTTGCATGACATCTTTTGTCCTACCCTCCTGTGGCAGCGGGGTCCTAGTGGAAACTAAGGGATATTAAGGCCTCCTTTTAATAGAGAACCGGACCAAAGCATTAACACATAGTGAATACATGAACTCCTCAAACTACGGTCATCACCGAGAAGTATCCCGATTATTGTCACTTCGGGGTTGTCGGATCATAACACATAATAGGTGACTATAGACTTGCAAGATAGGATCAAGAACACACATATATTCATGGAAACATAATAGGTTCAGATCTGAAATCATGGCACTCGGGCCCTAGTGACAAGCAGTAAGCATAGCAAAGTCATAGCAACATCAATCTCAGAACATAGTGGATACTAGGGATCAAACCCTAACAAAACTAACTTGATTATATGGTAAATCTCATCCAACCCATCACCGTCCAGCAAGCCTACGATGGAATTACTCACGCACGGCGGTGAGTATCATGAAATTGGTGATGGAGGATGGTTGATGATGACGACGACGACGAATCCCCCTCTCCGGAGCCCCGAACGGACTCCAGATCAGCCCTCCCGAGAGAGATTAGGGCTTGGCGGCGGCTCCATGTCGTGAAAAGCGATGAAACTTTCTCCTTGATTTTTTTCTCCCCGAGACGGTATATATGGAGTTGGAGTTGAGGTCGGAGGAGATCAGGGGGGGGGGGGCACGAGATAGGAGGGCGCGCCCCTAGGGGGGGCCCTGTCTCATGGACAGCCCGTGGGCCCCCAGACCTTGATTCTTTCACCAAAAATTCTTATTAAATCTGAAAAGTGCCTCTGTGTATTTCCAGGACATTCCGAGAACTTTTCTTTTCTACACATAAAACAAAATCATGGCAGTTCTGCTGAAAACAGCGTCAGTCCCGGTTAGTTTCATTCAAATCATGCAAGTTAGAGTCCAAAACAAGGGCAAAAGTGTTTGGAAAAGTAGATACGTTGGAGACGTATCAACTCCCCCAAGCTTAAACCTTTGCTTGTCCTCAAGCAATTCAGTTGACAAACTCAAAGTGATAAAGAAAAACTTTTACAAACTCTGTTTGCCCTTGTTGTTGTAACATCAAAAGCCAGCATTCAAGTTTCAGCAAAGATTATGAACTAACCATACTCGCAATAACACATAGGTCTCACATTACTCATATCAATAGCATAATCAGCTAGCGAGTCATAATAATCAAACTCGGGTGACAACACTTTCTCAAAATAATCATAACATGATATAACAAATTGGTATCTCGCTAGCCATTTCCGAGACCGCAAAACATAAATGCAGAGCACCTTTAAAGATCAAGGACTGACTAAACATTGTAATTCATGGTAAAAGAGATCCAGTCAAGTCATACCCAATATAAACCAATAATAATGAATGCAAATGACAGTGTGCTCTCCAGCGGGTGCTTTTAATAAGAAGGGTGATGACTCAACATAAAAAGTAAATAGATAGGCCCTTCGTAGAGGGAAGCAGGGATTTGTAGAGGTGCCAGAGCTCGATTTTAAAATAGAGATTGAATAACATTTTGAGCGGCATACTTTCACTGTCAACGCAACAACTATGAGATGGCTGTATCTTCCATACTACATGCATTATAGGCAGTTCCCAAACAGAATGGTAAAGGTTTATACTCCCCCAACCACCAACAAGCATCAATCCATGGCTTGCTCGAAACAATGAGTGCCTCCAACATACAACAACCCTGGGGGAGTTTTGTCTAATTATTTTGATTTGTTTTGATCTTTTTGGATCATAGGACTGGGCATCCCGGTTACCGGCCCTTTCTCGTGAATGAGGAGCGGAGTCCACTCCTCATGAGAATAACCCACCTAGCATGTAAGATATAGGCAGCCCTAGTTGTAACATGAGCTGCTCGAGCATACAAAACAGAATTTCATTTGAAGGTGTGGAGTTTGGCACATAGAAATTTACTTGGAACGGCATGTAGATACCGCATATAGGAAGGTGTGGTGGACTCATATGGAACAACTTTGGGGTTTAAGGAGTTTGGATGCACAAGCAGTATTCCCGCTTAGTACAGGTGAAGGCTAGCAAAAGACTGGGAAGCGACCAACTGAGAGAGCGACAACAGTCGTATGCATTAAAATTAATTCACACCGGATACAAGCATGAGTAGGATATAATCCACCATGAACATAACTATCATGAAGGCTATGTTGATTTGATTCAACTACATGTGTGAACATGTGCCAAGTCGAGTCACTCAATTCATTCAAAGGAGGATACCATCCCATCATACCACATCATAATCATTCTAATAGCATGTTGGCACGCAAGGTAAACCATTATAACTCATAGCTAATCAATCATGGCACAAGCAACTATAATCTCTAAATGTCATTGTAAATATGTTTATTTCATAATAGCTGACTCAGGAACGATGAATCATCATATTTACAAAACAAGAGAGGTCGAGTTCATACCAGCTTTTCTCATCGCAATAAGTCCATCATATATCGTCATTATTGCCTTTCACTCGCATGACCAAACGAAGTGCATAATAATAAGAGTGCACGTGCATTGGACTAAGCTGGAATCTGCAAGCATTCAACTCAAGAGAGAAGACAAGTAATATGGGCTCTAAATATAAATAATCAATCATGCATATAAGAGCCACTAAGCATTTTCGATATAGTCTTCTCGACCCCCAAAAGAAAGAAAAGAAAATAAAACTATTTACACGGGAAAGCTCCCAACAAGTAAAAGAAGAAGGAGAAATCTTTTTGGGTTTTCATTTTAATTTCTACTACAAGCAAGGAAATTAAACTAACTAATTTTTTTGGTTTTTCTTAAGGTTTAACAAACACACAAAAGGAAAGCTAGAAAAAGAAATTTAAACTAACGTGGATAATACAATGAAAGAGTATGAGCACCGACGACTAGTGTGTGAACATGAATGTAAAGTCGATGAGAAATACATACTCCCCCAAGCTTAGGCTTTTGGCCTAAGTTGGTCTAATACCAAGGACCGCGTGGCTGATATCCATAAGTGAAACTGGGGTTGTACTGAGATGTAGAGGCAACAGCCTCCTGGGCAGCAGCGTGTTGGCGAGCTGCCTCTATTCCCCTCTCGTATTCAGCTGCTTCTTCCCTGGTGACAACATATCTTCCTCTTGCCTGATAATGAAAAAGGTAGGGAGCAGGAAGAGTAACAGGGATGACGTTGCGTCTATCATAGATTAGTCGATAATGGAGGAATTGTTCATTCCTCTCAAGAAATTGATGATCAAACATAGCTTCTTTATTTAAATAAGCAGGAGGTACAATCATATCCCCCTCTCGTGGAGCTATATTAAGAAAATTCGCCACACGGGTTGCATAAATTCCTCCAAAGAAATTCCCTTTTTTACTATTATTATGCAACCTACGTGCAACTATTGCCCCCTAAGTTATAACCTCTATAATTAGACACAGCACTCTTGAGGACACAAAGATTAGGGGCACACAAGTGACTTACTTCGTCCTAACCGTTAATGCATTTACCAATAAAGAGAGCAAAGTAATGTATAGCAGGAAAATGAATGCTCCCTATGGTAGCTTGTGTTACGTCCCTAGATTCCCCCACAGTAATACTAGCAAGAAAATTTCTAACTTCAGATTTGGGAGGATCATTAATATTACCCCACTGCGGGAGTTTGCAAGCAGTTGTAAAATCCTCTAAATCCATGGTATAAGATGTATCATAAATATCAAACATAACATTAGGAGAATTACGCGAAGAAATATATTCGAACCTCTGCACAAATGAATCAGTCAATTGATAATATTGAGGACACTTATCTTGTAAGAAGTCCTCCAGCTCGGCATTACGCACATACGCGTAAAATTCCTCCTTGAAGCCTGCTTCGACCATAAAATCATCGGATGGCCACTCGCAAGCCCGTACATTTGCGTCCCTTGGCAAATTAATATCTTGTTCACGTATAGCAATTCTTGGCCCTTTCTTTGCCAAGGAACCACCTTGGTACATTCTTCTAAGCATATTTCTTTTTCTGAAAATTTCTGAAATTTTAGTAACTTCAAAATAAAAGCGGATAAAACTAAACAAGATTGATAGCAACTACTCCTACAAGTGCCTGAAGCCTATATCATGCATTGGAATTACTTGGGACCTCAAAAAATTTAACATGCAAGCTCAAGAACAGGGTCACCAAGGCAGCAAGGATTTTCAATGAATAAAGCACTAGAACAAAAACTAATTGGACCAATGGAAGAGTCACATACCAAGTAACAATCTCCCAAAGCAGTTTTGTGAATGGAGCTTTGAGCTAAGAGATCGAAAATCGCAGAAAAACGAGCTAGAACTCGGGCATGAACTGGATGGGGATTTTTTTGGGTAGAAGATGGAGTGTGTGGGTGCTGGCATAAGTGGAGGGGAGCCACCAGGGGCCCACAAGACAGGGGTGAAGGAAATATGCCCTAGATGCAATAATAAAGTTATTTTTTATTTCCTCATTTCATGATAAATGTTTATTATTCATGCTAGAATTGTATTAACCGGAAACATGATACATGTGTGAATACATAGACAAACATATTGTCACTAGTATGCCTCTACTAGACTAGCTCATTAATCAAAGATGGTTATGTTTCCTAACCATAGACATGAGTTGTCATTTGATTAAAGGGATCACATCATTAGTAGAATGATGTGATTGACATGACCCATCCCGTTAGCTTAGCACTTGATCGTTTAGTATGTTGCTATTGCTTTCTTCATGACTTATACATGTTCCTACAACTATAGGATTATGCAACTCCCGTTTACCGGAGGGACACTTTGTGTGCTACCAAACGTCACAACGTAACTGGGTAATTATAAAGGAGCTCTACAGGTGTCTCTGAAGGTACATGTTGGGTTGGCGTATTTCGAGATTAGGATTTGTCACTCCGATTGTCGGAGAGGTATCTCTGGGCCCTCTCGGTAATGCACATCACTATAAGCCTTGCAAGCAATGTAGCTAATGAGTTAGTTACAGAATGATGCATTACGTGAACGAGTAAAGAGACTTGCCAGTAACGAGATTGAACTAGGTATTGAGATACCGACGATCGAATCTCGGACAAGTAACATACCGATGACAAAGGGAACAACGTATGTAGTTATGCGGTTTGACCGATAAAGATCTTCGTAGAATATGTAGGAGCCAATATGAGCATCCAGGTTCCGCTATTGGTTATTGAGCGGAAACAGTTCTAGGTCATGTCTACATAGTTCTCGAACCCGTAGGGTCCGCACGCTTAACGTTACGATGAAAGTTTTATTATGAGTTTATAAGTTTTGATGTACCGAAGGTCGTTCAGAGTCCCGGATGTGATCACGGACATGATGAGGAGTCTCGAAATGGTCGAGACATAAAGATTGATATATTGGAAGCCTATATTTGGATATCGGAAACGTTCCGGGTGAAATCAGGATTTTACTGGAGTACCGGGGGGTTACCGGAACCCCCCCGGGGGTTAATGGGCCTACATGGGCCATGAGGGAGAAGAGTAGGGCCGGCCAGGGCAGGCCGTGCGCCCCCTCCCCCCTAGTCCAAATAGGACAAGGAAGGGGGGGGGGGGGAGGCGGCGCCCCCCTTTCCTCTTTCCCCTCCCCCCTTTCCTTCTCCACCAAGGCAAGAGGAGGGAGTCCTACTCCCGGTGGGAGTAGGACTCCTCCAGGCGCACCCCTAGGGGGCCGGCCGCACCTTCTATCACAGATCTGAGGGCAAGATTTTCGTTGCTAAATTCGGATCCTTTCTAGAGAAGGAGTTTCTCTCGAAAGAAGTGAGTGGGAGGAAAGTAGAACTTGATGAGGTAACTGTACCTGCTCCCTTATTGGAAAGTAGTTCATCACAAGAACTACTTCCTGTGACAACTATACCAATTAGTAAGGAAGCTAATGATATTGATCATGAAACTTCAGATCAAGTTTCTACTGAACCTCGTAGGTCTACCAGAGTAAGAACCGCACCAGAGTGGCACGGTAATCCTATTCTGGAAGTCATGTTACTTGACCATGGCGAACCTACGAACTATGAGGAAGCGATGATGAGCCCAGATTCCGCAAAATGGCTTGAAGCCATGAAATCTGAGATAGGATCCATGTATGAAAACAAAGTATGGACTTTGGTTGACTTACCCGATGATCGGCAAGCCATTGAAAATAAATGGATCTTCAAGAAGAAGACTGACGCTGATGGTAATGTAACTGTCTACAAAGCTCGACTTGTTGCAAAAGGTTTTCGACAAGTTAAAGGGGTTGACTACGATGAGACTTTCTCACCCGTAGCGATGCTTAAGTCTGTCTGAATCATGTTAGCAATTGCTGCATTTTATGATTATGAAATTTGGCAAATGGATGTCAAAACTGCATTCCTGAATGGATTTCTGGAAGAAGAGTTGTATATGATGCAACCAGAAGGTTTTGTAAATCCAAAAGGTGCTAACAAAGTGTGCAAGCTCCAGCGATCCATTTATGGACTGGTGCAAGCATCTCGGAGTTGGAATAAACGCTTTGATAGTGTGATCAAAGCATATGGTTTTATACAGACTTTTGGAGAAGCCTGTATTTACAAGAAAGTGAGTGGGAGCTCTGTAGCATTTCTGATATTATATGTAGATGACATATTGTTAATTGGAAATGATATAGAATTTCTGGATAGCATAAAGGGATACTTGAATAAAAGTTTTTCAATGAAAGACCTCGGTGAAGCTGCTTATATATTGGGCATCAAGATCTATAGAGATAGATCAAGATGTTTAATTGGACTTTCACAAAGGACATACCTTGATAAAGTTTTGAAAAGGTTCAAAATGGATCAGGCAAAGAAAGGGTTCTTGCCTGTATTACAAGGTGTGAAGTTGAGTAAGACTCAATGCCCGACCACCACATAAGATAGAGAGAAAATGAAAGATGTTCCCTATGCTTCAGCCATAGGCTCTATCATGTATGCAATGTTGTGTACCAGACCTGACGTATGCTTAGCAATAAGCTTGGCAGGTAGGTACCAAAGTAATCCAGGAGTGGATCACTGGACAACGTTCAAGAACATCCTGAAATACCTAAAAATGACTAAGGATATGTTTCTCGTTTATGGAGGTGACAAAGAGCTAGTCGTAAATGGTTACGTCAATGCAAGCTTTGACACTGATCCAGACGATTCTAAATCGCAAACCAGATACGTGTTTTTATTAAACGGTGGAGCTGTAAGTTGGTGCTGTTCTAAACAAAGCGTTGTGGCGGGATCTACATGTGAAGCGGAGTACATAGCTGCGTCGGAAGCAGCAAATGAAGGAGTCTGGATGAAGGAGTTCATTTCCAATCTAGGTGTCAGACCTAGTGCATCGGGACCAATGAAGATCTTCTGTGACAATACTGGTGCAATTGCCATGGCAAAGGAATCCAGATTTCACAAGAGGACCAAGCACATCAAGAGACGCTTCAATTCCATCCGGGACCAAGTTTAGGTGGGAGACATAGAGATTTGCAAGATACATACGGATCTGAATGTTGCAGACCCGTTGACTAAGCCTCTTCCACGAGCAAAACATGATCAACACCAAGACTCCATGGGTGATAGAATCATTACTGTGTAATCTAGATTATTAACTCTAGTGCAAGTGGGAGACTGAAGGAAATATGCCCTAGAGGCAATAATAAAGTTATTATTTATTTCCTCATTTCATGATAAATGTTTATTATTCATGCTAGAATTGTATTAACCGGAAACATTATACATGTGTGAATACATAGACAAACATATTGTCACTAGTATGCCTCTACTAGACTAGCTCATTAATCAAAGATGGTTATGTTTCCTAACCATAGACATGAGTTGTCATTTGATTAACGGGATCACATCATTAGTAGAATGATGTGATTGACATGACCCATCCCGTTAGCTTAGCACTTGATCGTTTAGTATGTTGCTATTGCTTTCTTCATGACTTATACATGTTCCTACAACTATGAGATTATGCAACTCCCGTTTACCGGAGGAACACTTTGTGTACTACCAAACATCACAACGTAACTAGGTCATTATAAAGGAGCTCTACAGGTGTCTCCGAAGGTACATGTTGGGTTGGCATATTTCGAGCTTAGGATTTGTCACTCCGATTGTCGGAGAGGTATCTCTGGGCCCTCTCGGTAATGCACATCACTATAAGCCTTGCAAGCAATATAGATAAAGAGTTAGTTACGGAATGATGCATTACGTGAACGAGTAAAGAGACTTGCCGGTAACGAGATTGAACTAGGTATTGAGATACCGACGATCGAATCTCGGGCAAGTAACATACCGATGAGAAAGGGAACAACGTATGTATTTATGCGGTTTGACCGATAAAGATCTTCATAGAATATGTAGGAGCCAATATGAGCATCCAGGTTCCGCTATTGGTTATTGACCGGAAACAGTTCTAGGTCATGTCTACATAGTTCTCGAACCCGTAGGGTCCGCACGCTTAACGTTACGATGACAGTTTTATTATGAGTTTATAAGTTTTCACGTACCGAAGGTTGTTCGGAGTCCCGGATGTGATCACGGAAATGACGAGGAGTCTCGAAATGGTCGAGACATAAATATTGATATATTGGAAGCCTATATTTGGATATCGGAAACGTTCCGGGTGAAATCAGGATTTTACCGGAGTACCGGGGGGTTACCGGAATCCCCCCGGGGGTTAATGGGCCTACATGGGCCATGAGTGAGAAGAGGAGGGCCGGCCAGGGCAGGCCGCGCGCCCCCTTCCCCCCTAGTCCGAATAGGACAAGGAAGGGGGGGGGGCGGCGCCCCCCTTTCCTCTTTCCCCTCCCCCCTTTCCTTCTCCACCAAGGCAAGAGGAGGGAGTCCTACTCCTGGTGGGAGTAGGACTCCTCCAGGCGCACCCCTAGGGGGCCGGCCGCACCTCCCCCCTCCCTCCTTTATATACGGGGGCAGGGGGCACCTCTAGACACACAAGTTGATCTTCGTGATCGTTCCTTAGCCGTGTGCGGTGCCCCCCTCCACCATATTCCACCTCGGTCATATCGTAGCGGTGCTTAGCCGAAGCCCTGCGCCGGTAGAACATCATCATTGTCACCACGCCGTCGTGCTGACGGAACTCATCCCCGACACCCTGTTGGATCGGAGTCCGGGGATCGTCATCGAGATGAACGTGTGCTGAACTTGGAGGTGCCGTACGTTTGGTACTTGGATCGGTCGGATCGTGAAGACGTACAACTACATCAACCGCGTTGTCATAATGCTTCCGCTTTCGGTCTACGAGGGTACATGGACATACTATCCCCTCTCGTTGCTATGCATCACCATGATCTTGCGTGTGCGTAGGATTTTTTTTGAAATTACTACGTTCCCCAACAAGGGGGGCACGCCCTACAGGGGGGGCGCCCTCCTCTCTCGTGGCCTGGTGCTTAGCCCTCCTGAAGTGTTTTCAGTGCCTAAAATCCTCAAATATTCCAGAAAAAATCATACTAAATTTGCAGGGCATTTGGAGCACTTTTATTTTCGGACTATTTTTTATTGCACGGATAAATCAGGAAACAGACAGATAATACTATTTTTGCTTTATTTATTCCAAATAACAAAAAGTAAAAGGAGGGTACAGAAGGTTGTGCCTTCTAGTTTCATCCATCTCGTGATCATCAAAATGAACCCGCTAACAAGGTTGATCAAGTTTTGTTAACAAACTCATTCCAATTAACACGGAACCGGAGAAATTTTGAATAACACTAAGTTACCTCAACGGGGATATGAAAATTCCCAACAACAAGAATATCATACTTTTTCTTGACAGTAGGGAGAGGAAATTCAAAACCTCCAAAAATGATAGTTGGAACTTTTTCAATAGAATGATGCTATGAACTTGAGATTGTTTCCTCGGAAAGTGTACCGTATGCTCATTACCATTAACATGAAAAGTGACATTGCCTTTGTTGCAATCAATAACAACCCCTACAGTATTAAGAAAAGGTCTACCAAGGATAATAGACATACTATCGTCCTCGGGAATATCAAGAATAACAAAGTCCGTTAAGATAGTGACATTTGTAACCACAACAGGCACATCCTCACAAATACCGACAGGTATAGCAGTTGATTTATTGGCCATTTGCAAAGATATTTCAGTAGGTGTCAACTTATTTAATTAAAGTCTACGATATGAAGAGAGAGGCATAACACTAACACCGGCTCCAAGATCACATAAAGCAGTTCTAACATAATTTCTTTTAATAGAGCATAGTATAGTTGGAACACCCGGATCTCCAAGTTTCTTTGGTATTCCACCCTTAAAAGTGTAATTAGCAAGCATGGTGGAAATTTCAGCTTTCGGTATCTTTCTTTTATTTGTGATGATATCCTTCATATATTTAGCATAAGGATTTACTTTAAGCATATCAGTTAAGCGCATACGTAAGAAAATAGGTCAAATCATTTCAGCAAAGCGCTCAAAATCCTCATCATCCTTTGACTTGGATGGTTTAGGAGGAAAGGGCATGGGTTTCTGAACCCATGGTTCTCTTTCTTTACCGTGCTTCCTAGCAACAAAATCTCTCTTATCATAACTTTGATTCTTTGATTGTGGGTTATCAAGATCAATAGCAGGTTCAATCTCTACATCATTGTCTTTGCTAGGTTGAACATCAACATGAACATTATCATTAACATTATCACTAGGTTCATGTTCATCACCTGATTGAGTTTCAGCATCAGAAATAGAAATATCATTGGGATTCTCAGGTGTGTCTACAGTAGGTTCACTAGAAGCATGCAAAGTTCTATCATTTTTCTTCTTCTTCTTTTTAGAAGAACTAGGTGCCTCTAAATTATTTCTTTGAGAATCTTGCTCGATTCTCTTAGGGTGGCCTTCAGGATACAAAGGTTCCTGAGTCATTCTACCAGTTCTAGTAGCCACTCTAACAGCAAAGTCATTTTTATTATTCAATTCATCAAGCAAATCATTTTGAGCTTTGAGTACTTGCTCAGCTTGAGTAGCAACCATAGAAGCATATTTGCTAATGCGGTGAAGTTCATCTTTAACTCTAGCCAGATTATCACTTACGCGTCCTATCTCGAAAGCATTATTCTTTAACTCTCTACCAACATAAGCATTAAAACTTTCTTGTCTACCCATAAAGTACTCAAATTCATCTAAGCATGGGCTATGAAATTTAGTAGAGGGCATTTCAACTTTATCATATCTATAGAGAGAATTTACCTTTACTACCTGTGTCGGGTTATCAAGACAATGAGGTTCTTCAGGCGGTATATTAAGACCGTGTATTTCTTCAATAGGTGGTAAATTCTTAACATCTTCAGCTTTAATTCCTTTTTCTTTCATTGATTTCTTTGCCTCTTGCATATCTTCAGGGCTGAGAAATAAAACACCTCTCTTCTTCGGAGTGGGTTTAGGAATAGGCTCAGGAGTTGGCTCAATTAGTTCAGGAATTACTTCAGGAACTGGCTCGGGAAGAGTCCAATTATTTTCATTAGTCAACATATTATTCAATAGTATTTCAGCTTCGTCGATTGTTCTTTCCCTGAAAACACAACTAGCACAACTATCCAAGTGGTCCCTGGAAGCATCGGTTAGTCCATTATAAAAGATATCAAGTATTTCATTTTTCTTAAGTCGATGATCAGGCAAAGCATAAAGTAACCGGAGAAGCCTCCCCCAAGCTTGTGGGAGACTCTCTTCTTTGATTTGCACAAAATTATATATTTCCCGCAAGGCAGCTTGTTTCTTATGAGCAGGGAAATATTTAGCACAGAAGTAATAAATCATATCTTGGGGACTACGCACACAACTAGGAGCAAGAGAATTATACCAAGTCGTAGCATCACCCTTTAATGAGAACGGAAATATCTTAAGGATATATAAATAGTGAGACTTCTCATCATGAGTAAATAGAGTGGCTATATCATTCAACTTGGTAAGATGTGCCACAACAGTTTCAGATTCAAGGCCATAAAAAGGATCAGATTCAACTAAAGTAATAATATTAGGATCAACAGAGAATTCATAATCCTTATCAGTAACACAGATAGGTGAAGTAGCAAAAGCAGGATCGGGTTTCATTCTAGCATTAAGAGACTACTTCTTCCATTTAGCTAATAATTTCTTAAGATCAGATCTATCATTGCAAGCAAGAATTTCCATAGCAGCTTTTTCATTCATAACATAACCCTTAGGAACAACAGGTAATACATAATCATTGGGGGAACGTTCGTCATCAATAGCATCTTCAATATTTTCATTCCCCTTAACTCTAGCAAGTTGTTCATCAAGAAATTCACCTAATGGCAAAGTAGTATCACGCACAGAAGTAGTTTCTTCATGCATAGCAGAAGTGGCATCATCAATAACATGCGACATATCAGAATTCATAGTAGTAGCAGGTTTAGGTGTCGCAAGCCTACTAATAACGGAAGGAGAATCTAGTGCAGAGCTAGATGACAGTTCCTTACCTCCCATTGTAGTTGAGGGATAAATCTTGGTCTTAGCGTCTTTCAAGTTCTTCATAGTGATCAACAGATATAAATCCCAAGCGACTCAGAGAATAGAGCTATGCTCCCCGGCAATGGCGCCAGAAATTAGTCTTGATAACCCACAAGTGTAGGGGATCACAACAGCTTTTGAGGGTGAAGTACAACCCAAATTTATTGATTCGGCACAGGGGGAGCCAAAGAATATTCTTGAGTATTAGCAGTTGAGTTGTCAATTCAACCACACCTGGATAATTTAGTATCTGCAACAAAGTGTTTAGTAGCAAAAGTGGTATGATAGTAATGGTAACGGTAGCAATAGAAAAGGTAAATGTTTTTGGGTTTTTGTAGTAGTTGTAACAGTAGCAACGGAAAAGTAAATAAGCGAAGAACAATATGTGAAAAGCTCGTAGGCAATGGATCAGTGATGGATAATTATGCCGGATGCGATTCCTCATGCAATAGTTATAACATAGGGTGATATAGAACTAGCTCCAATTCATCAATGTAATGTAAGCATGTATTCCGTAAATAGTCACACGTGCTTATAGACAAGAACTTGCATGACATCTTTTGTCCTACCCTCCCGTGGCATCGGGGTCCTAGTGGAAACTAAGGGATATTAAGGCCTCCTTTTAATAGAGAACCGGACCAGAGCATTAACACATAGTGAATACATGAAGTTCTCAAACTACGGTCATCACCGAGAAGTATCCCGATTATTGTCACTTCGGGGTTGTCGGATCATAACACATAATAGGTGACTATAGACTTGCAAGATAGGATCAAGAACACACATATATTCATGAAAACATAATAGGTTCAGATCTGTAATCATGGCACTCAGGCCCTAGTGACAAGCATTAAGCATAGCAAAGTCATAGCAACATCAATCTCAGAACATAGTGGATACTAGGGATCAAACCCTAACAAAACTAACTTGATTACATGGTAAATCTCATCCAACCCATCACCGTCCAGCAAGCCTACGATGGAATTACTCACGCACGGCGGTGAGCATCATGAAATTGGTGATGGAGGATGGTTGATGATGATGACGACAATGAATTCCCCTCTTCGGAGCCCCGAACGGACTCCAGATCATCCCTCTCGAGAGAGATTAGGGCTTGGCGGCGGCTCCGTGTCATGAAACGTGATGAAACTTTCTCCTTGATTTTTTTCTCCCCGAGACGGTATATATGGAGCTGGAGTTGATGTCGGAGGAGGTCTGGGGGGCCCACGAGATAGGAGGGCGCGCCCCTAGGGAGGGGGGCGCCCCCCTATCTCGGGGACAGCCCGTGGGCCCCCTGACCTTGATTCTTTCACCAAAAATTCTTATTAAATCTGAAAAGTGCCTCCGTGGATTTCCAGGACCTTCCGAGAACTTTTCTTTTCTACACATAAAACAACATCATGGCAGTTCTGCTGAAAACAACGTCAGTCCGGGTTAGTTTCATTCAAATCATGCAAGTTAGAGTCCAAAACAAGAGCAAAAGTGTTTCGAAAAGTAGATACGTTGGAGACGTATCATATTTCACCTACAAGATGGAGGAGAATAGCTCAATCAGTGAGCATGTGCTCAGAATGTCTGAGTACTACAATTGCTTGAATCAAGTGGGAGTTAATCTTCCAGATAATATAGTAATTGACAGAGTTCTCTAGTCACTATCACCAAGTTGCTAGAACTTCATGATGAACTATAATATGCAAGGGATGACAAAAGCAATACCCGAGCTTTTCGTGATGCTGAAATCAATGAAGGTTGAAATAATGAAAAAGAATTAAGTGTTGATGATTAAACAAGACCACTAGTTTCAAGAAAAGGGCAAAGGGAAAGAAAGGGAACTTCAAAAAGAATGGCAAGCAAGTTGTCACTCCCGTGAAGAATCCCAAAGCTAGACCTAAGCCTGAAACTCAGTGCTTCTACTGCAAAGGAAATGGTCACTGGAAGCGGAACTACCCCAAATATTTGGCGGATAAGAAGGATGGCAATGTGCACAAAGGTATATTTGATATACATGTTATTGATGTGTACCTTACTAGTGCTCGTAGTAGCCCCTGTGTATTTGATACCTATTCGGTTGCTAAGATTTGTAACTCAAAACAGGAGTTGTCAAATAAATGGAGACTAGTTGAGGGTGAAGTGACGATGTGTGTTGGAAGTGGTTCCAAGATTGATATGATCATCATCTCACACACTCCCTATACTTTCTGGATTAGTGTTGAACCTAAATAAATGTTATTTTGTGTTTGCGTTGAGCATGAACATGATAGGATCGTGTTTATTGCAATACGGTTATTCATTCAAGACAGAGAATAAATTTTATCCTATTTGCATGAATAAAACCTTATATGGTCATACACCTGATGTTAATGGTTTATTGAATCTCGATCATAGTGATACACATATTCATAATATTGATGCCAAAAGATGCAAAGTTGATAATAATAGTGCAACATATTTGTGGCAGTGTTGTTTAGGTCATATCGGTGTAAAGCGCATGAAGAAATTCCATGCAAATTGACTTTTGGAATCACTTGATTATGAATCATTTGATACTTGCGAACCATGCCTTATGGGCAAGATGACTAAAACTCAGTTCTCCAGAACAATGGAACGAGCTAATGACTTATTAAAAATAATACATATCGATATATGCAGTCCGATGAGTGTTGAAGCTCGTGGCGAGTATCGTTATTTTCTGACCTTCACAGATGATTTGAGCAGATATGGGTATATCTACTTAATGAAACACAAGTCTGAAACATTTGAAAAGTTCAAAGAATTTTAGAGTGAAGTGGAGAATCATCGTAACAAAAAAAATAAAGTTTCTATGATCTGATCGTGGAGGTGAATATTTGAGTTACGAGTTTGGCCTTCATTAAAACAATGTGGAATAGTTTCACAGCTCAAGCTACCTGGAACAGCATAGCATAATGGTGTGTCCGAACATCGTAACCGCACTTTTTAGATATGGTGTGATCTATGATGTCTCTTACCGATTTACCACTATCGTTTTGGGGATATGCATTAAAGACAGCTGCATTCACGTTAAACAGGGCACCGTCAAAATCCACACCGTATGAACTGTGGTTTGACAACAAACCTAAGTTGTCGTTTCTTAAAGTTTGGGGATGCAATGCTTATGCCAAAAGGCCTCAGCCTGATAAGCTCAAACCCAAATCGAAGAAGTGCGTCTTCATAGGATACCCTAAGGAAACAATTGGGTACACCTTCTACCACAAGTCCGAACGCAAGATTTTTGTTGCTAAGAACGGAATCTTTCTAGAGAAGGAGTTTCTCTCGAAAGAAGTGAGTGGGAGGGAAGTAGAACTTGATGAGGTAATTGTAGCTACTCTCAATTTGGAAGGTAGCTCATCTGAGAAATTTGTTCCCGTGATGCCTACACCTACTGGAGAGGAAGCTAATGATAAAGATCATGAAACTCTAGATCAAGTTGCTACAGAATCTCGTAGGTCAAACAGAGCACGATCCACACCAGAGTGGTACGGTAATCCAGTTCTAGAGGCCATGTTACTTGACCATGACGAACCTACGAACTATGAAGAAGCTCTGGTGAGCCCAGATTCAATGACTTGAGGCCATGAAATCTGAGATAGGATCCATGTATGAGAACAAACTGTAGACTTTGGTGGACTTGCCCGATGATCGGCAAGCCATTGAGAACAAATGGATCTTCAAGAGAAAGACGGATGATAATGGTAGTGTTACTATCTACAAAGCTCGACTTGTCGCAAAAGGTTTTCCACAAGTTCAAGGCGTTGACTACGATAAGAGTTTCTCACTCGTAGCGATGCTTAAGTCTGTGCGAATCATGTTAGCAATTGCCACATTTTATGAAATCTTGCAAATGGATATCAAAACTGCATTCCTTAATGGATTTATAAAAAAAGGGGTTGTATATGATGCAACCAAAAGATTTTATCAATCCTAAAGGTGCTAACAAAATGTGCAAGCTCCAGAAATCCATCTATGGACTGGTGCAAGCATCTCGGAGTTGGAATATATGCTTTGATGAGTTGATCAAAGCATATAGTTTTATACAGACTTGTGAAGAAACCTGTATTTACAAGAAACTGAGTGGGAGCACTATAGCCTTTCTGATAAGTATATGTGAATGACATATTGTTGATCGGAAATGATGTAGAATTTTCTGGAAAGCATAAAGGAGAGTTTGAAAGGAGTTTTTCAAGAAAAGACATCGGTGAAGCTGCTTACATATTGGGCATCAAGACCTATAGACATAGATCAATATGCTTGATAATATTTTTCAGTGAGTACATACCCTGACAAAGATTTTGAAGTAGTTCAAAATGGAATAGTCAAAGAAGGAGTTCTTGCCTGTGTTGCAAGGTGTAAAGTTGAGTAAGACTCAAAACGCAACCACAGCAGAAAATAAAAAGAGAATGAAAGTCATTCCCTGTGCCTCAACCATAGGTTCTATAAATGTTGCTATGCTGTGTACCAGACCTATTGTGTACCTTATCATGAGTTTGGCAAGGGGGTACGATAGTGATCCAGTAGTGGATCACTGGACAACGGTCAAAGATTATCCTTAGTTACCTAAGAGGACTAAGGAAATATCTCTTAGTTTTGGAGGTGATAAAGAGTTCGTCATAAAGAGTTACGTCGATGCAAGCTTTTACACCAATCCGGATGACTTTGAGTCTCAATCTAGATACATATTGAAAGTGGGAGCAATTAGCTAAAGTAGCTCCATGCAAAGCATTGTAGACATAGATAATTTGCAAAATACATACGGCTTTGAATGTGGCGGACCCCTTGACTAAACTTCTCTCACAAGGAAAACATGATCACACCTTAGTACTCTTTGGGTGTTAAACACATAGCGATGTGAACTAGATTATTGACTCTAGTATACCCTTTGGGTGTTGGTCACACGGCGATGTGAACTATGGGTGTTAAGCACATAAATATGTGAACTAGATTATTGACTCTAGTGCAAGTGGGAGACTGAAGGAAATATGCCCTAGAGGCAATAATAAAGTTGTTATTTTATATTTATTTATATCATGATAAATGTTTATTATTCATGCTAGAATTGTATTAACCGGAAACTTGATACATGTGTGAATACATAGACAAAACACTATGTCCCTAGTATGCCTCTACTTGACTAGCTCGTTGATCAAAGATGGTTAAGTTTCCTAGCCATGGACATGTGTTGTCATTTGCTGAATGAGATCACCTCATTAGGAGAATGATGTGACGGACAAGATCCATCCGTTAGCTTAGCATAATGATCGTCTGATGTCTACTACACAACTTCTTCTTGTAGACGTTGTTGGGCCTCCAAGTGCAGAGGTTTGTAGGACAGTAGCAAATTTCCCTCAAGTGAACGACCTAAGTTTATCAATCCGTGGGAGGCATAGGATGAAGATGGTCTCTCTCAAGAAACCCTGCAACCAAATAACAAAGAGTCTCTTGTGTCCCCAACACACCCAATACAATGGTAAATTGTATAGGTGCACTAGTTCGACGAAGAGATGGTGATATAAGTGCAATATGGATGGTAGATATAGGTTTTTGTAATCTAAAAATATAATAACAGCAAGGTAGCAAGCGATAAAAGTGAGTGTAAATGGTATTGCAATGGTAGGAAACAAGGCCTAAGGTTCATACTTTCACCAGTGCAAGTTCTCTCAACAATAATAGCATAACTGGATCATATCATACTATCCCTCAACATGCAACAAAGAGTCACTCCAAAGACACTAATAGCGGAGAACAAACGAAGAGATTATGGTAGGGTACGAAACCACCTCAAAGTAATCCTTTCTGTTCTATCTATTCAAGAGTCCGTAGTAAAATAACACGAAGCTATTCTTTCCGTTCAATCTATCATAGAGTTCATACTAGAATAACACCTTAAGACACAAATCAACCAAAACCCTAATGTCACCTAGATACTCCATTGTCACCTCAAGTATCCATGGGTACGATTATACGATATGCATCACACAATCTCAGATTCATCTATTCAACCAACACAAAGTACTTCAAAGAGTGCCCCAAAGTTTCTACCGGAGAGTCAAGATGAAAACGTGTGCCAACCCCTATGCATAGGTTCATGCGCGGAGCCCGCAAGTTGATCACCAAAACATACATCAAGTGGACCACGTGATATCCCATTGTCACCACAGATAAGCACGGCAAGACATACATCAAGTGTTCTCAAATCCTTAAGGACTCAATCTGACAAGATAACTTCAAAGGGAAAACTCAATTCATTACAAGAGAGTAGAGGGGGAGAAACATCATAAGATCCAACTATAATAGCAAAGCTCGCGATACATCAAGATCGTGCCATAGAGAGAACACGAGAGAGAGAGAGATCAAACTGATACCTACTGGTACATACCCTCTGCCCTGAGGGTGAACTACCCCCTCCTCGTCATGGAGAGCGCCGGGATGATGAAGATGACCACCGGTGATGGGTTCCCCCTCCGGCAGGGTGCCGGAAAGGGCTCCCGGGAGGTTTTTGGTGGCTACAGAAGCTTGTGGCGGCGAAACTCCCGATCTATTGTGCTCTCCGAAGGTTTTAGGATATATGGACTTATATAGGCGAAAGAAGTCGGTCAGGGGATGCTCCAGGGGCCCACGAGACAGGGTGGCGCGCCTTGTGGGGGGGGGCTCCCCCCACCCTCGTGGCCACCTCTAAGCTTCCTTGACTTGAACTACAAGTCTCCTGGATCACATCCATTCCAAAAATAACGCTCCCGAAGGTTTCATTCCGTTTGGACTCCATTTGATATTCCTTTTCTTCGAAACACTGAAATAGGCAAGAAAACAGCAATATGGGCTGTGCCTCCGGTTAATAGGTTAGTCCCAAAAATAATATAAAAGTGTATAATAAATCACATAATCATCCAAACAGATAATATAATAGCATGGATGCTTCACAAATTATAGATACGTTGGAGACGTATCAGCATCCCCAAGCTTAATTCCTGCTCGTCCTCGAGTAGGTAAATGATAAAAGAAAGAATTTATGAAGTGTGAATGCTAGTAGGTGCACAAGTTTGATCAATGATAATTTCAATCACCTTTTCTAGCATGATTATATGTCATAACAGTAGTTCATCTCATAAAACTTTCTCAAGATCAAGTAACAAGCTATTCACATGTTAAATCATAGACCATAAACTTTCTTGAAAACTAGCAAACTTCATCCTTAGTCATCAAAAAATTGCAATTCATCTTATTTTTAGGAAGTGTCTATGTCAGAGCTTTCATTTAGCAAACTCCACATACTCAACTATCATATAGTCTTCTACAATTACTAACAATCATGCAATACTTGTGGTTATGGAGTTTTAATCTGACATTGAGAAAGATAGGGGCTTATAGTGTTGCCTCCCAACGTATTCACCTTTGGGTGATGTCAACAATAATAGTTCATGCTAACTTACATCCAATTGGATATATATATATATATATATATATATATATATATATATATATATATATATATATATCAAGATCTTTCCAACACGAGGTGCTTGCCAAAGGATAAAATGAAAAAGGGAAAGGTGAAGATCACCTTTACTCTTACATAAAGTAAAAGACATGAAGTAAAAGATCGGCCCTTCGCGGAGGGAAGCAGAGGTTGTCATGCTCTTTTATGGTTGGATGCATAACATCTTAATGCAAAAGAATAACACTTTATATTGCCACTTGTATATGTACCTTTATTATGCAGTCTGTCGCTTTTATTGCTTCCATAACAAGATCGTATAAAGCTTATTTTCTTCACACTAATAGATCATACATATTTAGAGAGCAATTTTTATTGCATGCACCATGACAACTTACTTGAAGGATCTTACTCAATCCATAGGTAGGTATGGTGGACTCTCATGGCAAAACTAGTTTAAGGGATATTTGGAAGCACAAGTAGTATCTCTACTTGGTGCAAGGAATTTTGGCTAGCATGAGGGGGAAAGGCAAGCTCAACATGTTTGAATGATCCATGACAATATACTTTAACTGAGATATGAGAAAACATAACCCATTACGTTGTCTTCCTTTTCCAACATCAACTCTTTAGCATGTCATACTTAATGAGTGTTCACAATTATAAAAGATGTCCAAGGTAGTATATTTATATGTGAAATCTCTCTTCCTTCAATATTCTTTCATGAATTGTTCAAATGACCAATATAATGCTTGCTAACCTTCAATAAATTTACAACCTCTACTTCTTAGATGTGAAGTCATTACTCCCCATGGAATAAGCAAATGAGACATATATAATTTCAGATTTATGACATTCAACTCATTCAACCATTTACTCATAGGATATAAGTGAAGCACACGAGTAAATAACAAACTACTCCAAAAAGATATAAGTGAAGATCAATGAGTAGTTAAATAATTATGTAACTATGTGAAGACTCTCTATCATTTAAGAATTTCACATCTTGGTATTTTATTTATACAGCAAGCAAAGCAAAACAAAATGACATTTCAAGGATAGCACGCAAAAACTTAGGCTCAACCGATACTAACCGATAATTGTTTGAAGAAGAAAGGTGGGATACCTACCGGGGCATCCCCAAACTTGGATGCTTGAGACTTCTTGAAATATTATCTTGGGGTGCCTTGGGCATCCCCAAGCTTGAGCTTTTGTGTCTCCTTAATTCCTTTTATATCTCGGTTTCCTAAATCTTGAAAGCTTCATCCACACCAAACTCAACAAGAACTCGTGAGATAAGTTAGTATAAACCAATCCAAAACCTTATCATTCTATACAGTAGCAAATCATAAAAATTATTATTCAACATTGCATACTAAATGTCTCTGCATATTTAATACTCCTATCATCAAATAGAATCATTAAACAAGCAAACATATGCAAACAATACAAACATAATAGCAATCTGCCAAAACAGTATAGTCTGTAAAGAATGCAAGATTCATCATACTTCCCTAACTCCAAAAATTATGAGAAAAATACTATGCTGTAGAATATTAATCAGAGCTCAATATGCAAAAAGTTTTAACATTAGATCATTCTCTGGCTTTTCTTTGGAATTTTTGCAACAGCGGTAAACTTTCTTTTTTGAAACAGCAACATGTATACTTGCAAAATAAGCATGGTAAAGGCTGTCCCTGACATTCTTATTGAAAATATAGATGCAAAACATATTCTAAATAACAGTAAGCAAATACTAACAAAATAAAATGACGCTCCAAGCAAAACACATATCATGTGGTGAATAAAAATATAGCTCCAAGTAAAGTTACCGATGAACGAAGACGAAAGAGGGGATGCCATCCGGGGCATCCCCAAGCTTAGGGTCTTGGTTGTCCTTGAATATTACCTTGGGGTGCCTTGGGCATCCCCAAGCTTAGGCTCTTGCCACTCCTTATTCCGTAATCCATTGAAACTTCACCCAAAACTTGAAAACTTCACAACACAAAACTCGTAAGCTCCGTTAGTATAAGAGAATAAAACCACCACTTAGGTACTGTTGTGAACTCATTATAAATTCATATTGGTTTTAAACCTACTGTATTTCAACTTCTCTATGGTTCATACCCTACGATACTACTCATAGATTTATCAAAGTAAGCAAACAACACATAGAAAACAGAATCTGTCGAAAACATAATAGTCTGTAGTAATCTGTATCATTCGAATATTTCTGTTACTCCAAAAATTCTGAAATAAATTGGTGGACCTTAGGAATTTGTATATTAATCATCTGCAAAAAGAATCAACCTAAAAATACTCTCCAGTAAAAAAATGGCAGCTAATCTCGTGAGCGCAAAAGTTTCTGTTTTTTACAGCAAGATCATAAGACTTCACCCAAGTCTTCCCAAAGGTTCTACTTGGAACAAACACTAATATAAACATAAAACCACATATAACCAGAGTCTAGATGAATTATTTATTACTAAACAGGAACAAAAATAAATTGGGTTGCCTCCCAACAAGCGCTAACGTTTAACGCCCCTAGCTAGGCACGATGATATCAATGATGCTCACATAAAAGATAAGAATTGAGACATAAAGAGAGCATCATGAAGAATATGACTAGCACATTTAAGTCTAACCCACTTCATATGCATAGGGATTTTGTGATCAAACAACTTATGGGAACAATAATCAACT
Organism: Triticum aestivum; assembly: GCF_018294505.1. NCBI lineage: Eukaryota > Viridiplantae > Streptophyta > Magnoliopsida > Poales > Poaceae > Triticum > Triticum aestivum. Next base: position 30,412,457 of record NC_057801.1, on the reverse strand, counting down.
AGCATAGGAAGGTAAAACAAGCATAGCTTCAAGATATTCAACACATAGAGAGGAAACTTGACATTATTGCAATTCCTACAAGCATATGTTCCTCCCTCATAATAATTTTCAGTAGCATAATGAATGAGTTCAACAATATAACCAGCACCTAAAGCATTCTTTTCATGATCTACTTGCATAGAAATTTTATTACTCTCCACATAAGCAAAATTCTTCTCATGAATACTAGTGGGAGCAAACTGAACAAAATAAATATCATGTGAGGCATAATCCAATTGAAAAATAAAATCATGATGAAAAGTTTCATGGTTATCATTATTCTTCATAGCATACAAGTCATCACAATAATCATCATAGATAGCAACTGTGTTCTCAAAATCAATTGGAACCTCTTCCGAAATAGTGGATTCATCACTAAATAAAGTCATGACCTCTCCAAATCCACTTTCATCAATATAATCATCATAAATAGGAGGCATGCTATCATCATAATAAATATTCTCATCAAAACTTGGGGAACAAAAAATATCATCTTCATCAAACATAGCTTCCCCAAGCTTGAGGCTTTGCATATCATTAGCATCATGGATATTCAAGGAATTCATACTAACAACATTGCAATCATGCTCATCATTCAAATATTTTATGGCAAATATTTTATAGACTTCTTCTTGTAGCACTTGAGCACAATTTTCCTTACCATCATACTTATGAAAGATATTCAAAGGATGAAGCATAAGAGACAAACTCAATTCCATTTTTTTGTAGTTTTCTTTATAGACTAAACTAGTGATAAAACAAGAAACAAAAATATTCGATTGCAAGATCTAAAGATATACCTTCAAGCACTCACCTCCCTGGCAACGGCGCCAGAAAAGAGCTTGATGTCTACTACACAACCTTCTTGTTGTAGACGTTGTTGGGCCTCCAAGTGCAGAGATTTGTAGGACAGTAGCAAATTTCCCTCAAGTGGATGACCTAAGGTTTATCAATCCGTGGGAGGTGTAGGATGAAGATGGTCTCTCTCAAGCAACCCTGCAACCAAATAACAAAGAGTCTCTTGTGTCCCCAACACACCCAATACAATAGTAAATTGTATAGGTGCACTAGTTCGGCGAAGAGATGGTGATACAAGTGCAATATGGATGGTAGATATAGGTTTTTGTAATCAAAAAATATAAAAACAGCAAGGTAGCAAGCGATAAAAGCGAGCGTAAATGGTATTTCAGTGGCAGGAAACAAGGCCTAAGGTTCATACTTTCACTAGTGCAAGTTCTCTCAACAATAATAGCATAATTGGATCATATAATACTATCCCTCAACATGCAACAAAGAGTCACTCCAAAGACACTAATAGAGGAGAACAAACGAAGAGATTATGGTAGGGTATGAAACCACCTCAAAGTTATCCTTTCTGTTCTATCTATTCAAGAGTCCGTAGTAAAATAACACGAAACTATTCTTTTCGTTCAATCTATCATAGAGTTCATACTAGAATAACACCTTAAGACACAAATCAACCAAAACCCTAATGTCACCTAGATACTCCATTGTCACCTCAAGTATCCGTGGGTATGATTATACGATATGCATCACACAATCTCAGATTCATCTATTCAACCAACACAAAGTACTTCAAAGAGTGCCCCAAAGTTTCTACCGGAGAGTCAAGATGAAAACGTGTGCCAACCCCTATGCATAGGTTCATGGGCGGAACCCGCAAGTTGATCACCAAAACATACATCAAGTGGATCACGTGATATCCCATTGTCACCACAGATAAGCACGGCAAGACATACATCAAGTGTTCTAAAATCCTTAAAGACTCAATCCGACAAGATAACTTCAAAGGGAAAACTCAATTCATTACAAGAGAGTAGAGGGGGAGAAACACCATAAGATCCAACTATAATAGCAAAGCTCGCGATACATCAAGATCGTGCCATAGAGAGAACACGAGAGAGAGAGAGAGAGAGAGAGAGAGAGAGAGAGAGATCAAACACATAGCTACTGGTATATACCCTCAGCCCCGAGGGTGAACTACTCCCTCCTCGTCATGGAGAGCGCCAGGATGATGAAGATGACCACCGGTGATGGGTTCCCCCTCCGGCAGGGTGCCAAAAAGGGCTTGATAACCCACAAGTATAGGGAATCACAACAGTTTTCGAGGGTAGAGTATTCAACCCAAATTTATTGATTCGACACAAGGGGAGCCAAAGAATATTCTCAAGTATTAGCAGCTTAGTTGTCAATTCAACCACACCTGAAAACTTAGTATCTGTAGCAAAGTGTTTAGTAGCAAAGTAATATGATAGTGGTGGTAACGGTAACAAAATCAAAGATAGTAAAGGTAATGTTTTTGGTGTTTTGTAGTGATTGTGACAGCAGCAATGAAAAAGTAAATAAGCGTAAACTAGTATATGGAAAACTCGTAGGCACCGGATTAGCGATGGATAATTATGCTGGATGTGGTTCGTCATGTAGCAGTCATAACATAGGGTGACACAGAACTAGCTCCAGTTCATCAATGTAATGTAGGCATGTATTCCGCATATAGTCATACGTGCTTATGGAAAAGAACTTGCATGACATCTTTTGTCCTACCCTCCCGTGGCAGCGGGGTCCTATTGGAAACTAAGGGATATTAAGGCATCCTTTTAATAGAGAACCGGAACAAAGCATTAGCACATAGCGAATACATGAACTCCTCAAACTATGGTCATCACCGGGAGTGGTCCCGATTATTGTCACTTCGGGGTTGCCGGATCATAACACATAGTAGGTGACTATAGACTTGCAAGATAGGATATAGAACACACATATATTCATGAAAACATAATAGGTTCAGATCTGAAATCATGGCACTCGGGCCCTAGTGACAAGCATTAAGCATAGCAAAGTCATAGCAACATCAATCTCAGAACATAATGGATATTACGGATCAAACCCTAACAAAACTAACTCGATTACATGATAAATCTCATCCAACCCATCACCGTCTAGCAAGCCTACGATGCAATTACTCACGCATGGCGGTGAGCATCATGAAATTGGTGATGGAGGATGGTTGATGATGATGACGGCGACGAATCCCCCTCTCCGGAGCCCCGAATGGACTCCAGATCAGCCCTCCCGAGAGAGATTAGGGCTTGGCGGCGGCTCCGTATCGTAAAACGCGATGATTTCTTCTCTCTGATTTTTTTCTCCCTGAAAGCCAATATATGGAGTTGGACTTGGCGTCGGAGGGCCACCAGGGGGCCCACGAGGTAGGGGGCGCGCCCCCACCCTCGTGAGCAAAGTGTGGGCCCTCTGGTCTTCATCTTTTGCAAGGATTTTTCTTTATTTTTTCTAAGGTGTTCCGTGGAGTTTCAGGACATTCCGAGAATTTTTATATTCTGCACAAAAAACAACACCATGGCAGTTCTGCTGAAAACAACGTCAGTTCGGGTTAGTTCCATTCAAATCATACAAGTTAGAGACCAAAACAAGGGCAAAAGTGTTTGGAAAAGTAGATACGACGGAGACGTATCAGGGCTCCCGAGAGGTTTTTGGTGGCTACAGAGGCTTGCGGCGGCGGAACTCCCAATCTATTGTGCTCTCCGAAGGTATTAGGGTATATGGACTTATATAGGCGAAAAAAGTCGGTCAGGGGACGCTCGAGGGGCCCACGAGACAGGGGGGCGCGCCCAGTAGGGGGGGCGCCCCCACCCTCGTTGCCACCTCGAAGCTTCCTTGACTTCAACTCCAAGTCTCCTGGATCACATCCATTCCAAAAATAACGCTCCCGAAGGTTTCATTCCGTTTGGACTCCGTTTGATATTCCTTTTTCTTCGAAACACTGAAATAGGCAAGAAAACAGCAATATGGGTTGTGCCTTCGGTTAATAGGTTAGTCCCAAAAATAATATAAAAGTGTATAATAAATCCCATAATCATCCAAACAAATAATATAATAGCATGAATGCTTCATAAATTATAGATACGTTGGAGACATATCATCGTCCAGTTTTATTGCTATTGCTTTCTTCATGTCAAATACATATTCCTCTGACTATGAGATTATGCAACTCCCAGGTACCGGAGGAATGCCTTGTGTGTTATCAAACGTCACAACGTAACTGGGTGATTATAATTGAGATACTCTACAGGTATTTCCGAAGGTGTTTGTTGGGTTGGCATAGATTGAGATTAGGATTTGTTATTCCGAGTAATGGAGAGGTATCTCTGGGCCCTCTCGGTAATGCACATCATATGAAGCCTTGCAAGCAATGTGACTAATGAGTTAGTTGCGGGATGATGCACTATGGAACGAGTAAAGAGACTTGCCAGTAACGAGATTGAACTAGGTATGGAGATACCGACGATCGAATCTCTGGCAAGTAACATACCGATGACAAAGGGAATAACGTATGTTGACATTGCGGTTCGAGCGATAAAGATCTTCCTAGAATATGTGGGAACCAATATGAGCATCCAGGTTCCGCTATTGGTTATTGACGGGAGAGGTGTCTCGGTCATGTCTACATAGTTCTCGAACCCGTACGTGGTATATTGGAAGGTGGTATTCGGACACCAGAAGGGTTTCGGAGTGTATCGGGTACAAACCGGAGTACCAGAGGGGTTATCGGAACCCCTCGGTGGAAGATATGGGCCATATGGGCCATAGGAGGGAGGCTAACCAGCCCACAAGGGGTTGGTTCACCCCCTCCCCCCCCCCATAGAAGGGAGGAGGCCGAATTAGACTAGGGAAGGGGGCGCCACCCCACTTTCCTTCTCCCTCTCCCTCTCCTTCCCCCTTTCCCCCTCCGTTAGAAGGAAGGGGGTGGCGACTAGGACTAGGAGTCCTAGTAGGACTCCCCCCATGGCGTGCGCCCTAGGGCCGGCCTCCTCCCCTCTCCCTCCTTTATATACGGGAGCGGCGGGGGGGGGGGGCACCTCTAGACACATCAATTGTTTAGCCGTGTGCGGTGCCCCCTCCACCGTTTACTCCTCCGGTCATATTGTCATAGTGCTTAGGCGAAGCCCTGCGCGGATCACTTCACAAACACCGTCATCACGCTGTCATGCTGACGGAACTCATCAACTCCTTCGTGCCTCTATTGGATCAAGAGTTCGAGGGACGTCATCGAGCTGAACGTGTGCAGCACTCGGAGGTGACATACGTTCAGTACTTGATCGGTTGATTCGAGAAGACGTTCGACTACATCAACCACGTTAAGTTAATGCTTCCGCTTTCGGTACGAGGGTACGTGAACACACTCCCCCCCTCTCGATACTATGCATCTCCTAGATATCTTGCGTGAGCGTAGGATTTTTGTTTGAAATTGAATGCTACGTTTCCCAACACATATTGTCGTAGTGCTTAGGCGAAGCCCTGTGCAGATCACATCAGGATCACCGTCACCACACCGTCATGCTGACGGAACTCATCTACTCCTTCGTACCTCTACTGGGTCAAGAGTACGAGGGACGTCATCGATATGAACATGTGCAAAACTCGGAGGTGCCGTACGTTCGGTGCTTGATCGGTTGAATCGAGAAGATGTTCGAGTACATCAACTGCGTTAAGCTAATGCTTACGCTTTCGGTCTATGAGGGTACGTGGACACACTCTACCCCTCTCATTGCTATGCATCTCCTAGATAGATCTTGCGTCAGCGTAGGAATTTTTTTGAATTTGCATGCTTCGTTTCCCAACATGAACTTCGACCAATCAATTCAATCTTCCTGGAGCGGAATTATACTACACTCATGATTTTCTTTATAGATCTAGGATTGTTCAGGGTACAAGCAAAATTGTTGGCTGGAGAGGCCCTACATGATATCCAACCAATATCGCGTGCTCACCTTAACAAGGCTATGAACCTCATGGTTAAATTAATCTCTAAAATCATGTGAAAAAGGATTGTCATAAATCAATCATTATAGCACCAGGTAGGGTCCCCTTCGTGATAGTGTTAATAAGTTGTTACAGTCCAATCACTCATGCGAAAAGACCTCCAATGATGCAAAATCATTCTCTCGAGGGCGATGCGTTGCACTACTCATGGTCGTATGGTCGCCAACCAATAGAGATGGTGTGGAAGCTTCCCAATGGCTCATCCAGTAACCGACAACTTGTGGCTCATCAGTAGCATAGGGATTGTCGAAACTAAATCCTGCCGATCCCTCGGTAGGGTATCCCAGCGTAGTGATCAGGTCGAAGGGGAAATATGGTGTAGAGTTTACACAGGTTCAGGCCCTCACGATCGAGGTAATACCCTACTCCCGCTCATGTATATTTTGCGATTTGAGTGTACAATGTAAGGGTATGAACCAACGGATTGTATGATAATCTCTCAACAAGCCCGACCCATGGCTTATATAACATACCGCGCTTGTGGCCGTGGGAGACACACCATCGAGATCGATCACGCGGCTCGCGCGCGACCAGCCCAACCTTCGGCGGGCGCGCCGTGTCTAAACGATTCCCAATAAAATTCAAGCCCCGTGTTGTGGCCTTATGTGCCTGGGCCTATCTCGGCCCACAAGACAGGGTCAATTTTTTTGTTTTTGCTCAAAAGAACAAAGGGTCAACTTGGTTTGTGCGAACTTGTTTATAGTAATTTTCAGGCGCCTTTTTCTGCTCGTTACATTGAATGCTGAAGTTATAATAGATAATGTGTTAATATTGTGGAATCCAAATGAAAAGAATGTCGTGATTATTATCAGAAATGTTTTTCTTAACTGGATCTATTATGCTACATGATGGAACAACTACTAATGGAAATACACATTAAATTCTGGAAGATGAACAATTTAATCTGCATTTTTTGCGCCGCACAATGTAATGTGCTATATGTGTGGTATTTCAGGGTAGTGATTAATTTCAAATATCAAAATCTAGGTGGCATTTAATAACACAATCTTCACAAGATATTTCTCATGATGCTCAAAACAATAATGTGAGAAATGTTATAAGAGCAAGAATGGATCCTTCAAGACTTATGCCTCTTTATATATAACACAATAAGAAACATCACCCATTAAGAATATAGGGATAGGAGGAAAAAGAATTAAGAATCCACTCCTCATGGCACATATGAAGAACAACACACAGGCTCTATGTTTGGTAGTTCTTCTAATGATGTCCAGCACTTTATGGTCATGTCAAGCAACTGCAAGAAACAAAGGTACACTCTTTGTTTATGTTTACAATAGTCCACTTATGTATGATGTATGCTCACAACTTGGATACTCATATAATCTGAACTTATGCAATTTATACTGCATATCCTAATATGAACCGGGATGCTATACTTTGTTGTTCGTAGGTACAACTGGATTGTGGACTTCATGTGATCTTTTCCGAGCATGCCAGACACCAACACCCAACAATGTTACTATGTGCAAGATTAGTTGTGAATGGCGTGGTTTCCACTTTGAAAAAAGTTACTGCGCCCGTGCATCGTGTTGTTGCGTATGGTGAATGCTATGGAAATGATGGATGCAATGTACTTTCATGTGCCAAAACATTGTGCTAGTAAGATATGGAAAGTTACAATAAATTATGGATTTTGGTTCGACTATGCAACTCTTATACAAATTTTGATTTAAGTTTCTGTAATTTGAAAAGTGGTTTTCCTAATTCTTGATAGTAGGTGCCTCGTTGATGTTCTTGTTAATTAATTTGTGATTTGGAAAAGGAAGCTTTTCATTAACTCTCTGTGCCGTACCAAGGCCCCTGCATCAGCAGATTTCCATTTTCAACCTTGCTGTCCCAGTACTTCATCCGGTTCAGTTTATAGGTCGGGCATGGACTTTTAGGTCTTTAATTTAACTAGGGAAACATGCATTATATTTATATTTTGTAAAAAAGGAATCTTTAGATCGTTGCCAAATGTATTTTCTAACCATGTAAATCTTGTGGCATATTACACATGTCTTATTAGCCAATTCAAAGATCTGAAAACCAGTGCCCCCGACTAATATACCGAGCTGCAGGGAGTACAAGATTAGAACGTTGAGTTTGACTGGGCGCCAGCGTGTCTGCCGAAGTACTAGAGCTGCAGTCAAAGCACTTTCCTAACCACACGTGCATCTTTAGCCAAAGATCTGGTCTTCGGACGGCCTTGTTTTTCTCCACCGCGAACTGTGGATTGGTTGATACGATCCCGACGGCACGTGCGCACATGATTCGCCTCGCTTCCATGGGCACCAAAGTCAATACTGTGTACTCTCTCCGTTTTAAATTAGATGACTCAAATTTATACCAACATTAGTATAAAGTTAGTATAAAGTTGGGATATCTATTTTGGAACGGAGAGAGTACAATCCAAAGAAAAACATGGCACCGTGTGTGCATCACCGGATGCAAAAAAAAAAAGGTTTAATCTCATTTTTGAAAAAATAAGCAAAAGCAAAAAAGGAGAAGTTTAGGGCCACGCAAAAACTTGTGAAACACACGTGTTACAGTAACTCTAACACGCCGACCCATTTCATCCGCGTGCGTCCGTTTGGATTGGCGCGGAGAGAAAATTCGGCCCAGCGTGCCGATCCAAACGGATGTGCATCCGCTTTTTGTCCGCCTGCTGACCCATTCCCCGCCCAATTTTGAGTCTAATTTGCGTCGACCGGACACGAAGCGGACGCGCGCAACGCGCACCTACTCCTCCCCCTGGCCCGCTAGTTGGTGGCACATTGATCATCCTCTTTCACCCATATCGACAGCAAACCCTCGCCCGCCCCGCCCCATCGCTGTCGCCGCCCATTTTTCGGTGCCTCTGCCAGCAGTCCGTGCCGCCACACCTCCCCCCAACACCGCCACCTCCCACGTCGCCGGCACCACCGCCTCGCTGCCGGGGCACCGAAGCTTCCCACACCACACTCCGACGTCTTCGCGAGAAGGAAGCTGCCTCCCCCGCCCCGGCCAGCTCCTTCGTCCGACACCACCCACTGTCCTAACGTCGGCATGCTCGTCGGACGTCGCCAGGCAAGCCACCTGGTTCAAGGGAGGCGCGCATCTCTTCGCCGACCAACTTCTTTGTCGAGCCCAGAAGATGTTCGACAGTTTGCCAAGATACAAAATGGACTCCGCCAACGAGTTCTTTTTCCACAATTTTCTATGCGACTCCGACTATTCCCCGTCCGATGATGAGGAGATGTTGTATGTCATGTTGGTCCATGACCACCTTAATAGGCAGCGACCGTTGTTCCGGGGCTCGATCTCGGGGCACATTCCGGCGTTGAATCGCAATGGAGAGAGCGACCATTTGCTTCTTTGAAAGGACTACCTTGACACAACCAACCCGTTGTTTAAACATCAGAAATTCCGATGGCGTTTTCGCATGGCTAGACATCTTTTCCACCGTATTAGAGGGGATGAAACTATGCTATTTTTGTTTGCTTGTGAAACTATGCAAAATGTGTGCATATTTGTCGAAAAACAACGGCCAGCCAGCCACGCCAACAAATATGGGTCGGCGCGTTGGGTGCATTGCCGACTCAAATCATAAACAGGGCGGACGCCTAGCGGCCGGCTGACCCAAACGGATGAAAAGCGGATAAATCTTTGTCCGTTTGGATCCGCGCGTTGGAGTTGCTCTTACATACTACTCGACGACAAGTAACCATCGATCAACAACAACCGTTACGTACGTCCTCCTTAAAAAAAATTTGAAAACGGGCAAAAGATTTGCCACGTATATTAATTAAGAGAGAATAGAGTTTGTGTTACAAACACCCCTTAACAATACACGGAAGAATCACTCTCCCGGCATGATGGACCCTAGCTTCTTAGATCCAGCGGCGACCCAAAATGATGCCTCCCTTTTGATGTTGTCGAGAAGAACCGTAGGCGGAGCGGCCATGTTGCGGAATACACGAGCGTTTCGCTCGTTCCAGATCGTCCATGTAGTGAGCATGGTGAGCGAGGCCATGGCCTTCCGATTGGGGACGGAAGCATCAGTCAACCCAAGCCACCAGTCTAAGGTGGAATGCCTCAGGGGCCAAGTAGAGGTGTCAATGTGAATGAGTTGCAGCCACGCCTTGACCAAGCCCCATAGGCGAACGGTGAAACGACATTTGAAGAAGAGATGGTCAACCGATTCATTCTCACGCATGCATAGGGGGCATGAGCCACAGTTAGGCCAACCACGCTTGGCCAATCGATCCGCAGTCCAGACTCTATTTGGATGGCCAACCAAGCAAAGAACTTGACCTTGGGTGGAGCCCAGATTTTCCACACTGCATGCTCCAAGGGAGAGCGAATGAGGCCGAGAAATTGCGCTTTGTAGGCGGACTCCACCGTGTAGAGGCCACTAGTAGAATGCTTCCAAACAATGTCGTCGTCAATATCCTCCTGTAGGTGAAAATCCCGGATGGTGGCCCAATGCTCGAGAAATTGTCTGAAGTGCTCTATAGAAAAATCGGACGTCATCTTGATCTTTTTAACCCAAGCACCATCCTTTAGTGCTTCCCGCACCTTCCAATTCTTCCTCGTTGACGCCGCGTAGATGAGAGGGGCCAAATCCATGGGTTTGCGGTTGTGCACCCATGGAGAGTCCCAAAAGGGGGCGCGCGCGCCATTTCCCACGATAATAATTGAGGAGGCATAGAAGAAGTTGTAGTCTGCGTCATCGCACGGGTTGCCCATGCCAACCCACATCTTAGTTGGCTCCTTCCACTCAAACCAAATCCAACGAATCCTCAGTGCCCTAGCGAATTTCTCCGTGTTTAGCACTCCAAGACCCCCATTGGCAATTGGGCGGCAAACGGTGTCCCAATTAACCTTGCATTTGGCCCCGGTGGTCTTGTCTGTTCCCTCCCAAAGGAACGCTCGCTCAAGCTTGTTGGGATTTTTGAGGGTGCTTGTGGGGACGACGAGCGTAGTGATGAAGTATATGGCTTGGGAGGCAAGCACCGACTTGACCAAGGCGGTGCGTCCCATAGACGTGATGTTTTGCCCGTCCCAAGGGGCCAACTTTGCCGCCGCCTTATCCTCCAAGAACTAAAAGTCCACCTTCCTGAGCCGCCACACAGAGAGTGGGAGGCCTAAGTATTTCATGGGGAAGGACCCGCGCGCCGCCGGAAGCTTTTGAAGGATGTCCGACAGGTTGATGTGCCCACAACGGATTGGGATGACCGAGCTCTTCTGAAAGTTGGTGGCTAGACCGGTGACATCACCAAAAAGACGAAGGATGTTGGAGAGGTGGCCAATATCGCGCTTGATGGGTGCCATGAAGACCGCCGCGTCGTCCGCATAAAGGGAGGTTCGTATATCATTGACCTCCTCCGCCGTAGGGGGTTCCCGAGCATTTTCAGAGATTGGATCACCGCCCTACTTTGCTCCTCTTCCTCGCGGATTCTTCTTAACGGCGTCGCTGGCAGCCCCATCATCCATGGCCAGGGTCTCCGGCAGGGGGACCCTATATCCCCCTTGCTATTTGTGCTCGCGATCGACCCACTCCAAAGAATTCTTGAGATGGCGGCAACTAGAGGGCTATTTCATAAAATCCGTGGCCGTCCTCCTTAATTAACACGCAGTTTAGAGAGTGCTGTGGACTTAGATTGGAGGAGTAGCGACGAAGCAGACTTCAATCGCTTTGGCTTGAGTTTGGTGCGGGAAATGCAGTGCCCGGTGCTTATTAACGAGAAAGACGTCGAGGCGCCATCGACGAGTTGAATCTTTGGACAGCACAGCACGTACTAATCGTGAGAGATTTTGCCAGGTCGAACTAAATTCCAATGTCTCGTGGCAGCTACGCCATGAAAATAGTCACTGCGCGTCAATCAGTTCCAAGAGGTTCTATGCGTTTGGTGCCTTAGCAGCGAAGGAAAGAATTAACTACACTACACATAGATATTCGTTAGGCGGAAAAGGCACCAGTGACTAAGGCACCAAAGTCGCTAGCTTCAACAAACGACTGTGGCCTCACTCTAGAACACCTTCCAAACCGAATCTGGCCTCACTCTTGAACACCTTCAACAATTTTTGGCCCTTTGAAAGAAGCTAGCGACTGTGGCCATTCAGCCGGGTGTCCAGGACTCCATATTGTGGAAGTCAATCAATGATGGGCAGTACTATGCAAAGTCTGCTTATTAGGCGCAGTTTCATGACCTCCCGCTCTCAAGTTTGGCTGCTGCGGTTTGGAAGGCGTGGGTTCCCCCCAAATGCAAATTTTTCGCGTGGCTCGTTATCCACAACAGAGTTTGGACAGCTGATAGGCTTCAGAGGAGAGGATGGCCAAATTGTGACAAATGCCCACTTTGCAGTCAGGTGCAAGAATCTGCAGCACACCTGATCTTCAAGTGTCATTTCTCTGTTCGGATTTGGAATGCGGTCTTCTCATGGGTTGGGCTTGCTATCCCCACGGCTCCGTGGCTCCTGTTCGATTCGGTGAAATCCTGGTGAGATGCGGTTCTCTCTGATAATACACTCCCGACGAAGGCCCTATCTTCCCTGTTACTTCTTGTGGGATGGGAGATATGGAATGAAAGGAATTCTCGTGTCTTCAGGAGCAAAGCGGCGCCGGTGGCGATTGTCATGCTACGCATCAAAGAGGAAGTTTCGATTTGGGCCGTTGCAGGCGCTAAGCATTTGCGTAATGTAATGCCGCGAGAGTAATTGTTTTGCTTTTCCGCCGCTTGGCGATGTCTGTTCTGAAACCTCTTCTTATTAAATGAAAATGGCAAGTCTTTTGCCTTGTTTCAAAAAAAAAAGATCTGAGAAATTTGTCATATCAACTGCCAAATCATCAACCAAAAGTAGAAAGAATACACACAAAATCCATCGGCTTGCACTCGCACAAATAAGGGATTTTTGTCACATGGGTGCGCTAGCGCTATAAAGTATGAGCCCCACGGTTCAATGTACCTCCTTTTTGCTCCTTATTTTTTTGTTTATTTTCAATTCACTAATTTTCATTCTTCACTTTTTCTTGATTTGCTTTATTTTTGCCTCTTTAATTTTTTCCGATAGCTTATCAGACTTGCCGCTTGGTGCCTCTTTACTTGGGACTGTTGTATTTCCAGCCCATCAGGTTTAAATCCTGGTGCTCGCATTTATTCCTGGATTTATTTCAGGATTTCCGGCGATGCTCATTCAGTGGGAGGAGACGTTTCCGTCGACGACGAGGCGCTTATGGTGACTTCGTAAATCTCAAGATGATATGCCGGCTCAGTCTTTCGGAGGTGCTCATAGGGGTAGGGTATGTGTGTGTGCGTTCATAGGGATGAGTGTATGTGCGTGTATATGAACGCTTGTGTCTGTACTGATGTTCAAAAAAAAACTTAATACTGGTTGTTGGGGCGCAGCCGCCTGAGGCGTGCCGCGGCGGTGCCAGGTAGGCACTCTGCTCTTTTCTCTTGCTTGTTTGTGATTTGTGTGGTACATCTGCATGCAAGCGACGAGAGCCTCTTCAACGAAATATATTGTTTGTTCATGTTA